>NC_138985.1:42342504-42504681 GCF_964341445.2 Mesoplodon mirus | reverse complement strand
TCTTGCCTTCTCTCATTTAACACCTAATAACACCTCACAGCATACTTTAACACATGTCCCACAAACCTGCTAAATAATGTGCTGAAGATGTGAAAGGATTACTTCAACTTCCCCAGAGATCTTATCTTTAAACAAGGCACTAGCAGAACTGAAGCACTTAAAAGGGTTTGCCAAATAGACCTTCAAAGTTATCCCAGGCCCTGAGCAATAATGAGTGACTAAGAGAAAAAATTATGGAAGCTATTCATAAAATACCCGTTTTTCAAATTTCAAATCAGACAACATTACGTCAGCCTCTGTAGCTTCTTTATATTTGTGTCTTTTTAATTTAAAACTGAATGTACAGCGATCTTCAAGTAGTTGGGCAGCCACTGCGGCAGGGCAGAATTCATAATTGTCAGCACAATAGATTAGCATGGGGAGATTATCTACAATAGAACATCTTTGAAAATAGACACTCCTAAGTCCTGGCATTGTTTATGTCAGACAAATAGAAAGTGATGCTGTTTCTATTCACTTGACTGTCAGTGTGTTTCCATGGAGACGGAAGGGGAATTCATGTTTGGAAATGCTTCACAAAGTCAGTGACCTCAATAACTTAGGTCTTTGTTGCAGGGCATGGAGAGTGTGAGGCAGGCAAATGCCAGTGCTTCAGGGGCTGGGAAGGGGATCGGTGCCAGTGCCCAACAGCATCTGCCCAGCACTGTGTCAATCCAAAAGGCCAAGTGTGCAGTGGAAGAGGCACATGTGTATGTGGCAGGTGTGAGTGCACCGATCCCAGGAGCATCGGCCGCTTCTGTGAACATTGTCCCACATGTCACACAGCCTGCAATGAAAACTGGTATGTGTTTCCTGATTCCAAACATACATAAAGCAGTCCTTCATTATATTCATGTTCGACCTTTTCTATTTTGCCTACCTTAAAGTTACCGGATCTTCTCCAGATAAATTGTTATCATCACGCTAAAAAAGAATTGAATGAGGAATTTAGGAATTAGAAGACTTAGACTCCAGTCTTTGGCCATGCATGAGAATTTATCTAGGTATTCACTGCCTTTTTTGAAATAGGTTTTTTTTTTAAAGAATAATATTCAGTGTTCATAAAGGTTCATTGGGTTGTTTTTCCCCCAGCTTTTTTGAGATATAATTGACATATAACCTCGTGTAAGTTTAAGACGTACGATGTGATGATTTAGGGGCTGCCTGCTTCCCAACTTACTATTAATTAGCTGTTTGATCTAGGGCAAGATTTTTTAAATTCTTTGTGCCTCAGTTTCGTGATATTAAAAGTGAGGATAATAATAATACCGTGGTATAATTCTGTGAAATAATTAAATTAGATGTTCAAGCAAAAAATACCTACACCTTTGTACTTGGTGCATACTAATCATAGAATAAATGTTAGCTGTTATTATTGTTTTATTTTTATTCTTTTAAAGATAAAGAGTGGTGACTATGAAGCACTCTAGAAAGAAGTGATGGATAAGGGAAAGGTGATGTTAAATAATGGTGGCATTGTTGTTTTGTGCCAATAATTAATTTTCCAATAACAATTTGAGTCCTGCTCAAAGACCACTACTCAGAATATCACTGTGCCTTACAATTTGTTTTATTCAATTTTTAAAAAGACATTCTCAAGTAAAATTTTTTAAATTATGCATTGTAGGTTATGTAACTCACTAGGAAGATAATGATGGAGTGATGGAGGTATTTCTAATGAACCCAACCAAAATTTGAGCTGTATGTTCATTGCTAAATTTTTCTAGTAGTATCATAATATTCGTCTTCTAAAACATCTGTGCTAGCTGGTTTTGTTTTTGCAGTGAGAGTATCTTATTCATTTCCTAGAGATTTTCTTCTCAGTACAGAAAAATCATTATGTTGATTTTATACATTAAAATATTTTAAGTGGTTAGAATGTAACTTTGCCATGGTATTAAATTCAGCCAAGATTACAAATAAATGTCATAGTTTTCTTTCCCAGTTTTACAATTCTGCTGTCCTAAAGCAGTACCCTATTTTATTTTTTACAGAAAATACTACAGGCTACAACCTTTTAAAAAATTAAATGTTTTCACTTGTTTCCCCTTACAGGAATTGTGTGCAATGCCTTCACCCTCACAATCTGTCTCAAGCTATACTTGATCGGTGTAAAACCTCATGTACTCTCAAGGAACAGCATTATGTGGACCAAACATCAGGTAAACAAAAGGTTAATAATCAAAGTACTGAAGAGTATCTGTAGAGAATCATATTCCCCAAAAAGGCTCATAATCAACCATCCTAAAGAAAGAACTAACTGCTTCAATGTTTTCAACCTCCAAGAAATAGTGCTCTATAAAACCAGCTGAGGATATTTGCCATGGTATGGCTGAATTGTTAGATCTCCCACCTAACAATTAAACTACCATCTCAACTACCCAGCTAAATTTGCATGCTGTGCACCTCCATGGAAGTATATCAAACAGATTTTCTAGAGAGACCTCAGTGAGCCAAGAATAGGAGTTTCCTAGGTAGAGTCCATTTCACCCTTAGAGACAAGGTCTATGGAGCCATCATTACCCTTCACAATCCAAACCTGCTTCCAGTTATAACCTTCCTCATGTCAAACGAACATTTACTTTCATGTTTCAGGTGACGCCAAAAAATTCTAAGTAGCAATGATTTGATTTTGCAAAGTACATAATTTCAAGAGGGCCATTCCTCCCTGATAATTTTCATTCTGATATAAATATAATTTAGGGGTGAATTAATATAAAGATGGCACAATGGAAAAGGTATGGAAATTTTAGTCTGAAGACCTTAGCTTAAGGCATGTCTCCTGACACTAGTAGCTAAGAAATATCAGCCCTCTTACAAAATTTCACTGAGCCTCAGTTTCCTCATCTGTAAAACAGAGATAATAATACCAACCTCAAAGAGTTGTGTGGATTAAATGAGCCAGTGAACATGAAAAAACTTTTTCAGTTAAAAGATGACATATGAATGGAAGAAACATGTGAAAGCCGTGTTCAAAGATCATTTTGGACAAAAATTCATTAGAACCCAAAAGCCAGCACCCCATTTTGTTCAGGTTTAAGGTGTTAAACTATATAAGAATTAGAAATGAAGCTTGAAATTATGTATTCATTGAAAATGTTCCTACTGCTACTACTATTTCTAGTCTTTCCTCTAACCTGTAAGAATAATTCCAGGTCTTAGAGAGATTGCACAGAATAAACTTTCTCCAGAGTTTTGTTTCCGTCTCCCCTCACATCCACACTAATCTTAGCCCATAATAAATTTGGCTTTGAAAAGAGCCCATGTGCTGCCAGCTGGGGCTGCAGCAATCACACCCCAAAGCCAAGTGCCTTTCCTAATAAATAGAGCCCTTATTGTCAACATGTAATTTATTATGTTAAGGAAACAAACCTATTTTGACCTAAGTGTGGTTACAAAAACTATTCCCTTAAAGCTCCTTAGGAAAAGCCCTTGCTTGACCTAAACTAAGAAAAGAGGCATGGCCAGGGCTAAATTTTTAGCTCTCCAAATTTTAAAATTTAAAAATGCATGCAGATTTGAGCCCCCAAAATTTCCTCCATCCTAACCCATTAGAAATATTTGTAAAATGTATTAGTAGCTAGGGGGCTACCCTCCCCTTCACAACTATTGTGCAAGGAGAGGGAAAGGGCATTTGTTAGCAAAGGGTGTTCTTTTGGTCTTTCTGGCTAAGCTCCTACTAGGCAAGAAGCCATTAAGTGAGATCAAGCCACGTGCCTCCTTAGCTGATTAACTATTCTAAGTCAGCCAAGGGAAATGAAAGGCGTCCATGTCACAAACCTGGGCACCACCAAGGGTACCACTTTTGAATAGAGCATCTTGGATTCTTTCTGCGTGTGAGACCATAATAAAGGGAGACTTGCACTTGCATTTGGTGCTTCTATTCCAGTTAGTAGTCCTCCAGCCTCCTTTTAGCACTTCTTTCAAGGAACCTTATCACTATGACCAAGAGAAAACTGGGCTCTAATTCTTCCCACTTAGAGAAGAGCCCCTGCCCTTGTTACTGAATTCTTGGCGTATTCAAGAGCAATGCTTGGTCATCCCTGGGATTTCAGACACAAATCACTCATAACTGACTGTTCTTCTAAGCCTTGGCAGGTCCCCTCCCAAAAGGCATTCTCAAGGAGACCTTCAGACAGTTAGGTGAAGTCCCCAAAGTCTGGAGGATGCACGGAAAACACATGCTTCTTTAGGCCAGGAGGTAATTTTGTGAGTGTGGGGCAGCTGGTGAGTTCTGTGGAGTACTTGTGTATTATGCAACCATGTTCCTCTTAGACTAGGGTAATACCTCTGGCAGCCACAGAGCCTGCAGACTTTCCAACTAGAGTTTGCCAAAGGTCTAGGGCTAAAACAGAGACCTAGAATGCCCCTCCTCTTAATGCTGCATTTCCTTTTCCAGCTAGTAATTATCTGTTCTTGAAAAAACAAAAAGCGGAATTTTTAGAAGCAAAATAGGATAGATTTGGTTAACAGACAAGTAAAAAATAAATTAATAACAATTGAGGAAAGAGATTTGGGTATTGTCCCAAATTATACACTCCCATTTCCTGGAGAAGCTATGTATAATAATAATGAAAACTTACACTGCAGTTTCAAAGGAAATATTTATTCATCTATTAGAGTAGCACTAATTTTAGCTTCTGCAGATGTTTACTTTATTTTCCATTACTGATGTGTAACAAATGAGGAGTAAGCATAACAAGAAAAACATACGTTAATGCACGGAGCTGTTAAATAATTTTTTAAATCCTATTTTCCACTTAGTGATCCACACCACACCAAAAAAACTGTCCCTCTCTCTGTCACGGATAAAATTATATTTGGTTAAGGGAGTTGGACATATTCCAGTTAGTACAAATATAGAATCAAGCTGCAAAGAAATAATCTTATTGAATACCTTAATTGTGGCTATTCTCCAAAGGAGAGTTTTCTGTTGAAAATATTTGAATAATAAATGAGTAATAATAATTAGTTTACTTCTTGAATCAACAATAATGGCAGTCCTCTATTTTGAAAATGTAGATTTGCAAATATCTCTGATCCTACTGAGATGATGAACATTATTTACTTCTAACATTATTGTTAGAACCCTTTGATTTACTCATTCCAGTTTTTTAAACCATTTATTTGCTTCTTTACAGAATGTTTCTCTAGCCCAAGCTACTTGAGGATATTTTCCATCATCTTCATAGTTACATTCTTGATTGGGTTGCTTAAAGTCCTTATTATTAGACAGGTGATACTACAATGGAATAGTAATAAAATTAAGTCCTCGGAAGATTACAGGGTGTCAGCCTCAAAAAAGGTCAGTGAATTCTAAAAAATAAATACTTTTAGTATGTTATTGTCTACTTTCAATATTTAGGCACTTAATTAATGATAATATTTCCTCTCCATCAAGGACAAGTTGATTCTGCAAGGCGTTTGCACAAGAGCAGTAACCTACCGACGTGAGAAACCTGAAGAAATAAAAATGGACATTAGCAAATTAAACACCCATGAAACTTTCAGGTGCAACTTCTAAAAAGATAAAAAAGTACTTTATGGGAAACTGGATTTTTAATGATCGCTCCTAAAAATTATTATTATAAAATAATAATTTTATAAGTCACAGGAGGAGATAAATTTTCTAGATCATGCCAGTTGCTGGTTGTCCACTCGAATGAAGACTGACAAGCATCCTCATCATCATGTGACTCACACTGCTGCTGAATTCTTCAGAGAAAAATGTGTCTTACTACTGTTTGATACTAGTGTCATTGTAGCACTTTACTGTAATATATAACTTATTTAGATCAGCATAGAATGTAGATCATCTGAAGAGCACTGATTACACTTTACAGGTACCCGCCATTTCTACACTTCCCAGAGAGACAATGCTGTGAGATAGTTTTGGCATTGTGTCACTACAAGGGTACAGTAATCCCTGCACCAAACATGCAGATGAAAAAATAATACGGCAGTTATACTAATGTTGCCAAACACTTCAACAATTGGCAGTGAATAGACAAGAACAGATAGATGAGTAAATGATTAGTGTTTCACTCATTCAAGAGATGAACAGATAAAACCTTAATCTTGAGGGATATTGCTTTTGAAACTAGTTTTATGCATGTGTGTTTGTTTTCTTCTTTTACAAGATGGATATTAATTCTAACATTCTTTCCTCTTTGCCTTTATATTTTGGTTTTCTTTCTTACAGGATAAGTTTATATAATGTCACAGATGACTGGATTAAATAAGTGCTAAGTTACTACTGCCATAAAACCTAATAATAATACAATGTCACTTTATTAGAATACTTTTAAAAGCTGAACATTTAATAAGGTACACTTCAAGTAGCATCAAAATTTGAACAGCTTCGTTGTGTGCAGATGTGGAGTTTTATACTTCCTACCTGGTAAACTGGATGGATTATTTCACCATTTCATTTGTCTAATCATCAGGTGGAAATTCACGAGATATTTAGAAACTCTGCAAAGTTTCTAAGCAAAGTGCCACACTTTTGAGTCTTCTCCAATATTTATTCCAAGTAGATAGTAGCATTTTTCAAATTAAAAGCTAAATTAAGCTATATTATTTTTGCCCTTCAATGCAGTCTAAGGACATTCTTTCTTTGAATCACCTCAACCCTACTCACCAGAATTCTAAAAGTACACAATTGGAGGAGGATAGACAATATCTTAGAAATAAGCTAATTCACTCTTGTAGTTAGTCAGAGAACTGAGGCTCAGCAAGTTTAAATGATTTCTCCAAAACCCCTAAGTGACAAAGTGGCAACATTCAAAGAGAACTATTTTCTTATTGCCAGGCCAGTGTTCATTGAACAATGTCATACTACCTCTTGAATCTTTAAAATAATCAATTGGCAAGTATTTTTAGATGTGATTTACTGAAGTCTTAAGTATAAAAAAATTTCAAAACAAAGCAGAAAAAAGTAATTCAAACAGAATTGTCCATGGTTGGCTTCCAGTCTATCAGCTAATCAGCTTCTAAGAGACTGCAAAATAGCCTAACTAGAGGGAAGTCCATTCACACCATAGCCTGTGTGAACGGCGCCCCTTGGAGTTGTTCAGTGCTCCGTGCTCATCCAGAGAGCTTGATACAGACAGAGGCCATGAACTTTTATCCTCCCCAACAGGAACTTCATCACAATTACCATATCCTTACAGACTTATTCAGTCTGATTTTATTGGCTAGAAGTCCAACAGTCCTGTATGCAGTACAGAGCTTTGCCTATGACAACTAAGGAATTTATTTTAAATTCCTTTAAAATGTCTTCTTATAATCAGCTTCCCAGACTTTCTGTCTTCCAGCACTTGAGTTAAAGTGCCAGATATCTGCATTTCAATGAAGACTAAATCCCACTCCATATTCTACCCTAAAGAGGATTTAAAAACATATAATAAGTTGTTCTGCAGCCAACAAACACAATAACTCCATCAGCCGTCCCCTGCAGCCAAGCAATTATGATGCTAGGTTGAACTGTATTTCCTTCCCCAAATGAGAAATCAGCGGCATTGACATAATTCAGTACTGTGACTCACTTATGTAAAATACCTTTGATCACCAAGGATAATGCAAAACTTCTTTTTGCAGCATGCCTGTCACAGCATCCTTTTTAAAAAAGAAAATAAATGGATATTTGACAGCCCCCAAAAAGGAAAAAGTGGAAAATATCCATTCACTGAAATGCTGAAAATTTTAAAACATTTAAAAATTTTAAAACATTATGATGTTCATAAGCTAATTTCTATGTGGGCTGAGTTATCCAAAATAGCATAATAAAATGAAATTCTTAAAATAAAGGGATATATATTTTGACATTCTCACTAGTTTGCACTAATTTATAGTGGAACAAGGCTCTTCTCATAGGAAGGGACAAACTTTCTGACAGGCAGTTCAATGCTAGATGATGACTGCAGTTATGCTTGTGATGTCTTGTGCTTTCCTTTTTTACTTAAAGGTCTAATTCTTAAAAGATTTTAGAGCTTATATTTACTTGAATAATTGACATTTTCCTTGTGAGAAAAGAATTAATATTTGACTAGCTAGAATTAATTAAAAGTTAAGGGAAAACAGGGTATTCTTAGATTAAATAATTTATGTAAATAAAGCCTATTTTCAACTAATATGAACACAGGAGCCTTTTGAGATTCACTGATATTAAACACGAGTTATGAAACTTTAAATGATTAACAAAGTTAAGAACTTCAACAACACTTTTGGTACGACAGCATTTCTGTGCCCTAAAGTATTTCATGATTTAGAAATGTGCCATATATGCACTACAATATAACTGTATGCATTTTACTTCTCTGGGGATATCTTTACACTGCAGTGTACATGCATTTATAAGCATCTGATATCTTTTTTTGAAATTTATTAATAGTTATGAAGTCTCAGACATTCTCTGAAAGACTCAGAAATTCACTAAAACTCTGATTATGTCCTAAATGTTTAATTTAGCTTCGGTTTATAAAGATTAAAAAAAAATCTAAGGTTAAACAGAATAGATTTCTCTGGAGGCAAATTTTTCAAAATTCAAAATTAAAATTAGTGGATGCATCACTTCACTAAAGAATAAATTTCAAAAATTTTTAATATACACTTAATCTTTATTGAAGATATTCTTATGTATGACAATGGGCATCTATAAGACGTTGAAATATGATTATGATGGACTATGAAAATTTTTCTCCTTAGAATTATGTTCCTCCTGGTACCTGATATAGTAAGTTAAACTCAATGGTTTTTCCTTCCTTTCCTTACTCCTGTTCTTTTCTATTCATTTTTCCTAAGAGAGTGCCCCACAACTTCAAGCTCAATAAGCCTAATTGTGAAAAATAACTGACTGTAATGGTATAATGAAGTTCTTCATTTCCATACATCTCTTAATGATTTTAAAATTTATTTGAATCTATGCACCTGAACAAAGACCCATTAAAAACTAAGAATTTTAAATTTTTACAACTGTTCGACTTCCTTCCATTTTAAAGGATTTGAGATCTATATATTTTAATAAAAGTATCAAGTGAAATACAACCACTTGGGAGTTCAATCATGTGCATATTATATTGTTTTATTTACTCTTAACATTTAATTTACAACTATTCTTATTTATATCGACCTTAAGAACTCCACTTCATGTAATGCAAACTGAGATATATTTTGAAAGAAATATAAAACTAGCATTCTTTCAGATCATTTCCCTTTTCTCTTATAATTCCTCAATGGTAAATTTATTATGGGTAACTAATTATACATGTTCATATTTCATTAATTCTAAGACATCCACTTTTTAATTTAACATCTCTAAAATGTATCTTGCAGTTGTTGACCTCTTAGATGCAGTGTTTGAAGTTTTGCTTAAATAAACATTATACTAATTTATCTTTAACCAAATGTTCATGGGTACAGGGACATTCATTTTTGTATAAATATTTAATAACACATTTATGATAACATGTGAAGTCAGTTTTCAGTACATCTGGATCACATACAACTCAACATGGAGCCTAACCATCTGATTATGAGTTCAAATCCTGTAGACCTTTAGGTTATAAAAGCTCTTTCAGCCTCCTTCTTATGCTTTATGCTAGTGGCTACAATTTCAGCAAACCCTAACCTAACTGACAAGAATGAGTGAGTTTCTCCCAGGTTTGTTAACAAATTTTTACTCTTTCTATTACTTCCTAAAGAATACTTGCATATGATCATCTCACTTTTAGACAGAATTAACTGGAAAAATATTTCATAAAACCATCATATTTAGATTTAGATTTTGCACATTTAGGTTTTGCAGCATCTTGTATGTCATATGTCAATGACAGGAGAAAAATATGATATAACCAATCAGTGTTGTAGGAAAACTTTCCCTTCAAGTTCTCTTACATTTTTATTCTTTATCATTTCTGTTCTTTTGTTTGATTTTTTTCTTTGGCTCTGATAAATTCACCTTAAGCCCATGTAACGACTGTCATAAAACTGCATATTTAAATTATTTGACTTATGTGAAACGATTGTTCAGCTATCTGGGCAGCTGTTAATGAAATATCTGAGAGTAATAACACTACTCTTTTATCTACCTGGATTACTTTCCCACAAAAATTTACCTTTGTAAGCTAACTCTATTAATCAGGTTTCTAGCCTCCATAACCTATTTCAGTTAAAATAATCTAATCCAACAATAAAAAAACCCAAAACACTGCAGTCATCAAGGATGGAAATTGTATGACTTGTGTAAAAAGTCTTTACTAACTTTACACTGTACAACAGATAAATGTGATTTTGATAACAATTCCACACAATAAGTATGGCACATAGATTTTATTAATATTGAATATAAAATATTTTAATTCTAAATTAAAATAAAATATAAATTTGCACATATTAATATAGAAATTCATTTGGTGTATATTTAACATAACTTTAAAACCATTTTACATTTGCCAGCTACTTCATTAAAGTTTTTTAAATGTCTGCAAAAAAATTAGAAATGTTTTTAAATTTCAGTAATATAACCTATGTGTTTAAGTCCTGCCTTTGTAAAAAAAATTTTTTAATATAGAGTGTATTTTTAAATTAAAATATTTGAATATAAAATAGTTCTAAGAAAGAAACTATTTCTCATTAAGCAAGTTTCTTATTATTTCTGGCTTTGAATTATACATAAATTTAAATTGCCTTAAATGACATATAAGATTGGGGAATACGATAATTTCACATTGTATATTATGAGCCTGTTCATGTAATTCTGATTGACTACTAACTTTGGTTTATGTATTTATTAAAGAGCTGACACTGTAGTTTGTTGTGAGATGTTTATTTTTATAACAGAGCTTATAACAGTTATGACAAGGCATTTAATTAATGCATCATTCTGTTTAAAAGTAGGTGTTAACCAATATGAAATTCTATGTTTTAAAATAAAAATGTAAAGATCTAAGTACGCACAGAATGCTTCTTTATTTCTTATTGTGTGCTACATGACTCTCAGCACTGCCAGAGAATAGTACATTGTCACACAAGGAAATGTAGTAACATTCACACATGGTCATTGGTAGAGGACATTACATAATGCCAAAAAGCTACTACTTCTGGAAAACTGTAGAGCCAATGATAAAGATGTGAGGCCATCCTAATTGCTCTATTTCCCTTCAATAGCCGCCCAATGGTGAAAGCAGAAGGAATATCTTAATTACAAAAACTGAAAAATTAGCTAAAAGACAAATTGGGTTTTTTTCTAGCAGACAAAGGCTTCTACCATCACCCTGATACAAACATAACATGTTCATAATCTTCAACTGCACATTCTCCAGAGCCATATTTAAACAAGTGAAATTTATGGGGTACCCTTGTGTTGTGATTTTCCTTTATTTAATCTAGTGGAAAAACTAAAGCAGATGAGGGAGCACACTGAAAGTTAAATAAGATATGCAGACAGATTTCCTGTCCTTAAGGAGTTTTAATAGTTTGAGGGGAAGGATATGTGTGGCATACTATAGATAAAAGGGTTTCACTGGAGAGATCAGATGGAAGCTATCAGGAGGTTTAACAAGGCCTTTGTTTTTGAGGATTCATCCCAGTTGGGTTTGGGCTACAGTCTTTCGGGCTCAGAATACTGATTTTGTTATGAGTGTTGTTTGGCCCCATTCTTCCCTTCCCTCTTTAGCAATAGGACCCACACCCTGAGTTTGAATAGAGCACACAGCTGAGACTTAACTACCCAGACTCCTTTGCAGCTAAATGTGGTTACAGGACTAAATGTTGGTCAGTGGGGCAGATGCGAGAGGAACCCAGGATCTCACTTCCCCTTTCCATGTTTTTGCTATCTCGACAATTAGAGGTGTCTTGGCAAAGGAAACCCTGTGCTGAAATATTCAGAGCTTCCCCCTCAGCCAAGAACTGCTCTCCTCAACTGAACCCTGGTAGGGAAACAATCTTTTTAGCTAAACCATTGCATTTGATAGTATAGCAGATGTTTTGTACTCTAATGATGTGTTATTTATATAATTGTCTTACTCCTCAGTGATACTAAATACCATTTCTGTCAATTTTTCAAATAAGGAAAACAAGGCACATAGAGGTTAAGCACCGTGTATAAATGAACACAGCCAGTAGGTGGCCAAGGCCGGATTCATAGGAAGATCTGTTTTTCATTCCATAAATGACTGATCATATGTTTTATGAGGATAGATTTTTACGAAGTTAATTAGTTTTACTAGTTTAACTATGTCCTTATGAACCAAAAAAAAGTGCAATAAAGTTGAGGAGCTAATATATGTGCAGAAACACTACACAGGAAGAAGTGAATGGAACTTAAAGATGAAAAACAAAATGTTAAGTGCACTCAGATGCTGTAACTAGACTGGAGCAGTCCATGGAGGATAGCATTTGGCCTAGGCCTTGCAGGAAAGGTAAGTGTAGACATGCAGAAAAGAAAGTTCATGGAGAGGTAAGGGAAGAGTAAAGTAGAAAAGGGTGGGGATTCCATCCAAGAACATTGAAATCTTGTTGAGATGCAGCATTGGATACAGAAAAACAGTAACCTACAGGTTCTAGTCTATGGAAAGCCTGCTTTCCTGACTAAGAAGTTTGAACTTTGGTTACTAGGAAAAAGCAAGCCCTGAAGTTTTTGCACAGAAAAGTGGTATTACTGGACCTATACATGGTTTGGAATATACTAACATAAACTAAATATAATTTTTAATTAAACATTAATTTTATCCCCCCTAATACTAAATATAAATACCACTTAATAATGTTAAATATTTAATTCTATTAAATGCCATTTAATAATAAATTTAAATACTATTTAATACTAATGTAAAAGAAACTGAAGTATACAAAAGCAGAAAAATTTGAAAATCCGACTTCCTAACGGCAATCACTTTCATATGTAGGCATATTTTCACTTTATTTTTCTATGCACTTTATAGCTTATTATGCAGATAACACATATTTGTTGTAAAACATCCAAAAATACCTTGACATTAAAATTAAAATAAATATTACTCCAATCCAACCACTCAGAGTTGACCATTGCCAAATATTATGTTGCGTGTGTTTGTAACTAAGAAAGAAATATGCTATTAATAGTATGGTATAAAGATATTTTTTCTTTGAAAACATTTCAAACATTTTTCCATGTCAAGATTTAAACTATAGTTTTACTAGGTGGATATAATCCCATCCAAAAATGTGCCACAATCATAGCTCTATGTTCAATGAGAAAAAGAATGAGCAAGAAATGATACCAAATATAAAACAATGGTCAACAACTTTAGTATTCAATAGGAGGAGATTGGTTAAATAAACTGTTTTTGAATGGGAGAGATTTGCACATTTATAATGGCAGAGGAGAGGGAGCCAGTGTAGAGAGAAATGTTTATATTGGGATGGTTTGTATTGGTCTAAGGTACAATAGGGGAGCATTTCAAATTATGACAAAGAGGAATCAGTGAAACGAGCTTAGAGAATTCTCGTGAGGAGATAAAGATTTAGACAAAAGTACAAAGGGAGGGAATAAGAGCTACTGCTACATGGAAAATTAGAGAGAACTTGGAGATTGGCTAGATACAGGTGATAAGGAAAGAATTTAGTTGAATAGAATTCTAATGCCAACTCTGAAAGTCACTACAGACTTCTACCCAAATTGGATAAAACTCCCAATCTGGTCTCACAAACCACATTGTTCTTGCCAGCCCATGACTTTTAGACTAAATTCTAACTTCATCAAAATATTTGGCCAGACAAAACTAAAGCTGCAAATTTTTAAACCATGTCAATGGTCATGCTTTCAGTATTATCAAAATAAGCCTAAGTGCAAGATAAGCAGTATCTCCTTTTAATCTAGTTATTTATATATGAATATTTTTATCATAATTAGAAGTACTGGTGGGCTGCACAAGAAAAACAAATGGCACCTTGGCTTCCAACTTGGCAATCCTTTGGCACTTATTTGGACTGGTGCATTATTTTGTACTTAGGGCCCAGTGCTGTTTAGACTTCTTCCAATGAATTTCTTAAAGGTCATAAAAAACTATCTGTCTATAGTGGTGAGAGGAAAACTCTTTCTTTATTGGGCTTTGTCATACTTTGTGCTGTTTTGCCATTGTTATGAATACAAAATACATTCTAACCATCATTAAAGTCATGAGAGATAATTATCCATTTAAGAAAATCTTAATTTGCCATTAACAACATTTAAAAAATATTTTCCCTTATTAAATTAAGGATAATCTATAGGTCCAAGATTTTCAAAGAGTAGTTCCCAGACCAGCAGCATCAGTGTCACATGAAAACTTGTTAGAAATGCAGATTTTTAGTCTCTACCCCAAATCTTCTGAATCTGAAACTCTGGGAATGGGGCCCAGAGATCTGTGTTTTAACAAGCTCTCTAAGTAATTCTGATGCCTGCCAAAGTTTAAGAACCATTTCCATAAAGAGTAAAAGTTACCATCAGGAAACCAAAAGCTATAGATTATGCTTACTGGTGGTGCACACAGACGAGCACCTGATACTTAATACTCAGTGCAAGTACTTATTTATTAAGTGTTGAATGAGTCAGTGATGTTCTATTTTCTCTGAGCCCCTCAAACATGTCCCTTTGAAAAGACTGTGCTCAAAATTTGTCTGTCATTTATTATAGCTAAAATCAAAGTAATCAAATGATTGTCTGGCATGTTGTTTAAGAAAATAAAATTGACTTCAATTACTTTTTAAAACAAGCCTAACATATCCAGTGTATGTAGAGGCCCACATTAAATATTTTTATTAGCTACAGGCAGTTCTCTTTATTCTGTCACTTAAACACTCTCTGTTCTTCCCAAAAGCTAAATGCATACAGATTTATGTGTGGGTGTATGAGATAGTGGAGGATCTCTACCACTGCCCTAATAGGGAAATTCCTAACACGGTCTGTGGAGTTCCACCTTGGTCAGAGGGCTAAATCTTCTCTTCATATTCTCATATCCACCAAAGTATACAACTTCTCTCCCTCCTCTCTGTTCAGAGACACTTGCAAGTGTCAAGGTCTATTGGCTGTCTATAGGGAATACAAATGGGACAGTGATACCAAGGACAGCTGGGTACAGCATCCCTTCCATTCCACCCACTGGTCACTGGAGTAGAAAACCCTTCTGCTCCCTCTTACTTTGAGGAATCACATTTGTTTACTCTTCTCTAAGAAAAATATATGTCACCCCTTTCTCCCTTACCCCAGATCCAGTTTTATCTCATCCTGCAAATAAAAAAGTAGCTCTACAGGCATGCATTCAAATTTGTCTCTGGTCCTCTAAATTTTGAACTTATTTTGGTAGTATTTCTGCTTTACTGTGTACTTGGACAAGGGAAAATAATCTGTACAGTATCAGTGAATAGAAAAAAGGAAAGGAAACATATGCATATGTGTATATAGGGGCAGACAGACCCAAAGAATAAGAAATGGTACTGAGAACTTATTCTGGGGCTCTGGATCCCTCAGGCCAAGGAGGATATAAAGAGAGGGCAGAGACAGGAAGGAATGGATACTGTTAAAAATAATTTTTGAGAGACCCTTGCCTTGAATCTCCACTTCAGCTTTCTTTGGGGATAAGAGGGGATATTCCCTCTAACTTCCAGCCTAGTGTGGCTTCAAGGGAACTCTTAGGACCTTTGAAATGTATTCCCTACACCTGGGAGACAGAAGTCTGATGCCTAGCTCATGCCAGAAAAAGAGGCTTCATCATAGATTAGTGCTCATAACACATAAGACTGCGGCCTGGGTCCTATCTCCCCCCATGAAAACTAGAGGGGAAGAATGGCAAGTACTAGGTATGTCTGTCCTAATTCTAACCAAGTGTCATATATATATATATAATATATATATATTATATATATATATAAAAATTATCTATTTAATGGCATTTATATATATAATTATATATAATTTGAAACAATAAATAAGTGTGATTTTCTTTCATTTCAAATATCGAAACAATACTATCAGACTCTTCTCAAGAATGATTTTAGGTGTAATTTAAACGCCCTCACCCCGACCAGAGAATTTGAGTACAATGAAAAACATGTATTGAAAACATTTGGAATAATACTGTTTATTATGTTTTTTAAATTATTTAGTTTATTTTTAGTGCATTTAATATGCATGAGATTACTTTGTATAAAAAATATTCACCTTAATCTACAGATTGATTTTGCAAATATTGGTTACTTTTCACTTGGCAATTTCCTTGCTTCCTTTGGTTTGACTAAGGTTTTTATTTTTTTAAAAATAGAAATACAGACTATTATTCAACATTTAAAATGACTACAGTACTCTCTTTTGCCCTTGGATAAATTGTGAAAAGGCCAATTATTAAGCTTCAAGATTTCATTACTTTGTCCTCTGATGACATTGAGTCTATTTGGGTAGAAAAAATATGTAGAACTCTTCAAGTCAAAATTGTATGACTAGAATGGTAACTATATACGTCGGCTTTTAAATTTCCTTTATTAATAAAAGAAATATATGCAATTTAAGTTTCTTCCTAGCTCCTCAGTCATTTAGTAAAATAAGCATACATCTTAACTCTCTATTCTGGTAATGAGTAGATAATGGCCTAATTAGTAAGTAATCATTTGAAAACAAGAGCAGATAGAAGAAGAAACCCACACACTTCCAAAGATATGGGGAGAAAGTAAATGCATTCTTTAAAATGATGGTGAGTGAAGGCATCAGTGAGTCTTTATGATGGGTATAGGTGGTTCAAGAATAAAAGAGAGACAAATGGTGAAGAAAAAGTCACAGCAGGAAAAATCTCCATCACTTATCTACCAGCCCTTACACACACACACACACACACAACTCATTCTCATACACACATACACACACTCACATATACTACTCTGTATGAGATATGACATGTCATGACATAGCTGCCCAGCATCCCTTTTGGATTTTCTTTCTTTATGTTTAATTTACATGCAATACAATGCACAAATCTTAAGTTTATAATTTGATGAGTTTTGATAAATGTATACACCTGTATAACCACCACAGAACATTTTTGTCACTTCAAAAGGTTCTTTATGCCCCTTTCTGGTCAATCAATCCCCTTCTTATGATAGTTAATTTTATGTCAAGTGGATTGGGACACAGTGCCTAGATATTTAGTCAAGTAGTATTCTGGATATTACTGTAAGAGTGTTTTAGGGTGAGACTTACATTTAAATCAGTGGACTTCGAGTTCTCCATAATGTAGGTGCACCTCATCCAATCAATTGAAATTGAAGTTGAATCAGTTCTGTCACTGAATCGAGCAAAAGGCTGATCTCTCTCAAGCAAGAGGGAATTCTCTAGCAGTCTGCCTTTGGAGCAACATCAGCTCTTCCTGGTTCTCCAGCAGACTGCCTTTGGACTTGAACTGCAACTCTCCTGAGTCTGTCGCCTGCTGGCCTCCCCAGACAGATTTTGGACTTACCAAGCCTCCACAATTATATAGGTAAATTCCTTTAGGTCTGTCTATCTATCTATCTCTCTATCTATCTATCCCTCCTGTTGGTTCTGTTCCACTGGAGAAACTAACACACCTCCTCTTCCATGCAATCACTGATTTCTCTTACCATAACCAAACAGCTTTCTTACTTGTAATTTCCCTCAGAATTAACAGACCTTCCCCTGACATTTATCCAAACCCAATCTTCTCATAGCAACTAAGTATGGAAGCTAGCATAATACTTAAATTACCTTTGTTTTTTTTAAAAGTCAGGTTTATTGTAGTATAATTTATCCTATAGAAAAATTCATTCTTTTCAGACGGATCTCAACAAATGCATGTATATCACTGTACAACCATTATCATAATCAAGATACAGAATCAGTCCCAAAAGTTTCCAATGCCCCTTTTATAGTCAGTCAATTCTTTCTTATTATCCCCAGCCCCTGGCAACCACTAATCTGATTTCCATCCCTATAGTCTCCTTTTATCAGAGTGTCATACAAATGGAATTATACTGTATACAGCCTTTTGTGTATGGCTCCTTTCACATAGCATAGTGATTTTCAGATTCAACCATAATGGCATGTATAAGTAATACATATTGCTGAACTGTAAGATTCTACTGTATGAATGTACCACTATTTGATGATCCAATCACTGGTTAATGGGAATTTGGACTATTTCCAGTTTTTAATGATCTTTGAGTGAAACTGCTATAAGCATTCTCATAAAGCCCTTAATGCAGACATATGTTTTGTTTCTCTTGTTTAAAGACCTAGGAGTAGAACTGTTAGGTCAAACGGTTAGTGTATGGTTAACATTATCAGAAACTACCAATCTGTGTTGCAAAGTGGCTATACCATTTTACATTCCCAGCTGCAACAGATGAGTATTCCAGTTGCTCTGCATCCATGTTAGGACTCTGTAGTGTCAGGTTTTTAAAAGCCATTCTAGTAGCTGTGTACTGCTCTATCTTGGTGGTTTTAATTTGCACTTGCCTAATGACTAAAGATCTGTAACTTCTTTTCATGTGCTTCTTTACTATCTGTAGTGGCTAGCATCCAAGTCTCCCCCACCTCCCCCGCCCCCCCCAACAAATGATCCTGAGATACTGGTATTCACACCTCTATGTACTTCTCCTAAATTTAATAGGGCTTTGTAACAAATAACAAATAGGGTACCATGAAAATGATACAGTGTAACTTCTGAGGCTAAGTCATAAAAGCCACTGTTGCTTCCTCCTTGATGGCTCTTGGCTCACTCATTTTGATGTGAGCCCACTGCCATATAATGACGACATTCAGAAAACCCTACGGAGTGGACTTCCCTGGCGGTCCAGTGGTTAAGACTCCGCACTTCCACTACAGGGGCCATGGGTTTGATCCCTGTTCCGGGAACTAAGATCCCACATGCTTCCTGGTAAGCACAGTGGCCAAAAAAAAAAAGCCTAAAGAGAAAACCCTATGAAAAGATCCACTTGATAAGGAAGTCAGGCCTCCTGACACTAACCAGCACCAACTTGCCAGCCATGTGAGCCATTGTGAAGCAGATCCTCAAGCCCCAGTTAAGGCTTCAGATGACTGCAGCCCCCACCAACATCTTGGCTACAAAACAGAACAACACCAGTTAAAATGCTCCTGATTTCTTGAACTACAACTACTCAGAAAAATTTTTATCATTATTTTAAGCAACTAGGTTATTTAGTAAATTGTTATGTGATAATAGATAATTAACACACCATTCATATCTTTTCTTTGGTAAAATGTATGTTCAAGCCTTCAGTCTATTTTTTTTTAATGGGTTGTCTTCTTGTTCTTGAGTTAAAAGATTTCTTTATATACTTTGGGTATAAATCCTTTATAAGATAGGTGTTCTTCAAATGTTTTCTCCTAGATTTTTGGCTTGTTTTCTTTCATTTTCTTAACAGACTCTTTCAAGGAAAGAAATTTCATATTTTGATGAAGTCCAATTTGTCTACTTTTTCTTTTGTGGTTCATACTTTTGGTGTCATATCTAAGAAATCTTAGCCTAATGAAAGGTCAAAATATTTTTTTCTCATATTTCCTTCAGGAAGTTTTATAAATTTAGGCTTTACTTTTAGATATGCTATCCATTTTTAAGTTTTTTAAAAATACAGTGGAGTTCATTATTTCAAAGTCTAATTATTCCAGCAACGTTTCTTAGAAAGACTATTCTTTATCCATTTAATAAACTTAGTACCTTTGTAAAAAAAAGAAGAATCAATTGACTACAGTTGACTCTCAAACAATGCAGGGGTTAGGGGAACTGATCCTTTGCACAGTCCAAAATTTGGGCATAATTTATAGTCAGCCCTCAGTGTGCACGGTTCCTCCTTGTCTATGATTCAGTATCTGCAGATTCAACCAACTATGGATCATGTAGTACTGTACTATTTACTACTGAAAAAATCCATCTATAAGTGGACCTGAGCAGTTCAAACCCAAATGTTGTTCAAGGGTCAACCATATGTGTGTGGTTCTATTTCTAGACTCTATTCTATTCCATTTGTCTATTTGTATATCCTTTACCAGTATTTCATTGGCTTTATTACTCTAGCTTTAGAGTATAAATCTTGAAATCAGTATGAATTCTCCAACTTCGTTTTTTCTTTGTCAAAAGTTCTTTGGCTATTCTTGGTACTCTGCTTTCCACACACATTTTAAAATATACATTTGTCAGTTTCTGTAAAAAGGCCTGATGAGGTTTTAATCAGGACTCTATTAACTACATAAATCAATGTAGTGAGAATTGAAATCTCTTTTTTTTTCTAGTTATGAAGATAAGCCTTCCTTCTTTTTTGAATTTTTGAATTTTATTTTATTTTTTATAAAGCAGGTTCTTTTTAGTTATCCATTTTATACATATTAGTGTATATATGTCAATCCCAATCTCCCAATTCATCCCATCACAAACCCCCTGCCACTTTCCCCCCTTAGTGTCCATACATTTGTGTTCTATATCTGTGTCTCTATTTCTACCCTGCAAACCAGTTTATCTGTACCATTTTTCTAGGTTCTACATATATGTGTTAACATATGATATTTCTTTTTCTCTTTCTGACTTACTTTACTCTGTATGACAGTCTCTAGATCCATCCACCTCTCTACAAATAACCCAATTTCATTCCTTTTTATGGCTGAGTAATATTCCATTGTGTACATGTACCACATCATCTTTATCCATTCATCTGTCAATGGGCATTTAGGTTGTTTCCATGACCTGGCTATTGTAAATAGTGCTGCAATGAACACTGGGGTGCATGTGTCTTTTTGAATTATGATTTTCTCTGGGTATATGCCCAGTAGTGGGATTGCTGGGTCGTATGGTAATTCTATTTTTAGTTTTTTTTTTTGTTTTTTTTTTGTTTTTTTTTTGTTTTTTTTTTTTGTTTTTGCGGTATGCGGGCCTCTCACTGTTGTGGCCTCCCCCGTTGCGGAGCACAGGCTCCGGATGCGCAGGCCCAGCGGCCAGGGCTCACGGGCCCAGCCGCTCCGCGGCATATGGGATCCTCCCAGACCGGGGCACGAACCCGTATCCCCTGCATCGGCAGGCGGACTCTCAACCACTGCGCCACCAGGGAGGCCCTATTTTTTTTAGTTTTTTAAGGAACTTCCATACTGTTCTCCATAGTGGCTGAATCAATTTACAGTTGCACCAACAGTACAAGAGGGTTCCCTTTTCTCCACACCCTCTCCAGCATTTGTTGTTTGTAGATTTTCTGATGATGCTCATTCTAAATGGTGTGAGGTGATACCTCACTGTAGTTTTGATTTGCATTTCTCTAATAATTAGTGATGTTGAGCAGCTTTTCATGTGCTTCTTGGCCATCTGTATGTCTTCTTTGGAGAAATGTCTATTTAGGTCTTCAGCCCATTTTTTGACTGGGTTGTTGGTTTTTTTAATATTGAGCTGCATGAGCTATTTATATATTTTGGAGATTAACACTCTGTCCATTGATTCGTTTGTAAATATTTTTTCCCATTCTGAGGGTTGTCTTTTCATCTACTTTGTAGTTCCCTTTGCTTTGCAAAAGCTTTTAAGTTTCATTAGGTCCCATTTGTTTATTTTTGTTTTTATTTCCATTACTCTAGGAGGTGGATCAAAAAAGATCTTGCTATGATTTATGTGAAACAGTGTTCTTCCTATGTTTTCCTCTAAGAGTTTTATAGTGTCCAGTCTTACATTTAGGTCTCTAATCCTTTTTGAGTTTATTTTTGTGTATGGTGTTAGGGAGTGTTCTAATTTCATTCTTTTACATGTAGCTGTCCAGTTTTCCCAGCACCACTTATTGAAGAGACTGTCTATTCTCCATTGTATATTCTTGCCTCCTTTATCAAAGATAAGGTGAGCATATGTGTGTGGGTTTATCTCTGGGCTTTCTATCCTGTTCCATTGATCTATATGTCTGTTTTTTGTGCCAGTACCATACTGTCTTGATTACTGTAGCTTTGTAGTATAGGCTGAAGTCAGGGAGTCTGATTCTGCCAGCTCTGTTATTTCTGTCAAGACTGCTTTGGCTATTCGGGGTCTTTTGTTTCTCCATACAAATTTAAAGATTTTTTTGTTATAATTCTGTAAAAAATGCCATTGGTAATCTGATAGGGATTGCACTGAATCTGTAGATTGCTTTGGGTAGTAGAGTCATTTTCACAATATTGATTCTTCCAATCCAATAAAATGGTATATCTCTCCATTTGCTTGTATCATCTTTAATTTCTTTCATCAGTGTCTTACAGTTTTCTGCATTCAGGTCTTTTGTCTGCCTAGGTAGGTTTATTCCTAGGTATTTTATTCTTTTTGTTGCAATGGTAAATGGGAGTGTTTCCTTAATTTCTCTTTCAGATTTTTCATCATTAGTGTATAGGAATGCGTGATTTCTGTGCATTAATTTTGTATCCTGCAACTTTACCAAATTCATTGGTTGGCTCTAGTAGTTTTCTGGTGGCATCTTTACGATTCTCTATGTATAGTATCATGTCATCTGAAAACAGTGACAGTTTTACTTCTTCTTTTCCAATTTGTATTCCTTTTATTTCTTTTGCTTCTCTGATTGTTGTGGCTAGGACTTCCAAAACTATGTTGAATAATACTGGTGAGAGTGGACATCCTTGTCTTGTTCCTGATCTTAGAGGAAATGCTTTCAGTTTTTCACCATTGAGAATGATATTTGCTGTGGGTTTGTTGTCTATGGCCTTTATTATATTGAGGTAGGTTCCCTCTATGCCCACCTTCTGGAGAGTTTTTATCATAAATGGGTGTTGAATTTTGTCAAAAGCTTTTTCTGCATCTATTGAGATGATCATGTGGTTTTTCTTCGTCAATTTGTTAATATGGTGTATCACATTTATTGATTTGCATATATTGAAGAATCCTTGCATCCCTGGGATAAATCCCACTTGATCATGGTGTATGATCATTTTAATGTGTTCCTGGATTCTGTTTGCTAGTGTCTTGTTGAGGATTTTTGCATCTATATTCATCAGTGATGTTGTCTGAAATTTTCTTGTAGTATCTTTGTCTGGTTTTGGTATCAGGGTGATGGTGGCCTTGTAGAATGAGTTTGGGAGTGTTCCTTCCTCTGCAATTTTTTGGAAGAGTTTGAGAAGGATAGGTGTTATCTCTTCTCTAAATGTTTCATAGAATTCACCTGTGAAGCCATCTGGTCCTGGACTTTTGTTTGTTGGAAGATTTTTAATCACAATTTCAATTTCATTACTTGTGATTGATCTGTTCATATTTTCTATTTCTTCCTGGTTCAGTCTTGGAAGGTTATACCTTTTTAAGAATGTCCATTTCTTCCAGGTTGTCCATTTTATTGGCAAAGAGTTGCTCATAGTAGTCTCCTAGGATGCTTTGTATTTCTGCGGTGTCTGTTGTAACGTCTCCTTTTGCATTTCTAATTTTATTGAGTTGAATCCTCTCCCTCTTTTACTTGATGGGTCTGGCTAAAGGTTTATCAATTTTGCTTATCTTTTCAAAGAACCAGCTTTTATTTTTATTGATCTTTGCTATTGTTTTCTTCATTTCTATTTCATTTATTTCTGCTCTGATCTTTATGATTTCTTTCCTCCTACTAACTGGGTTTTGTTTGTTCTTCTTTCTCTAGTTCCTTTAGGTACAGGTTAGATTGTTTACTAACTGGGTTTTGTTTGTTCTTCTTTCTCTAGCTCCTTTAGGTACAGGTTAGACTGTTTATTTGAGCTGTTTCTTATTTCTTGAGGTAGGCTTGTATTGCTATAAACTTCCCTCTAAGAACTGCTTTTGCTGCATCCTATAGGTTTTTGATTGTCGTGTTTTCATTGGCATTTGTCTCTAGGTATGTTTTGGTTTCCTCTTTGATTTCTTCAGGTATCTCTTGGTTATTTAGTAACGTATTGTTTAGCCTCCATGTGTTTGTGTATTTTTTCATTTTTTTCCGTGTAATTGATTTCTAATCTCATAGCACTGTGGCCAGAAAAGATGCTTGATATGATTTCAATTTTCTTAAATTTCCTGAGGCTTGATTTGTGACCCAAAATTGATCCTGGAGAATGTTCCATGTGCACTTGAGAAGAAAGTGTAGTCTGCTGTTTTGGGGTGGAATTTCCTATAAATGTCAATTAAATCTATCTGGTCTATTGTGTCATTTAAAGCTTGTGTTTCCTTATTAATTTTCTGTATGGATGATCTGTCCATTGGTGTGAGTGAGGTGTTAAAGTCCCCCACTATTATTGTGTTACTGTCGATTTCCTCTTTTAAGTGTTAGCAGTTGCCTTATGTATCATGGTGCTCCTATGTTGGGTGCATAAATATTTATAATTGTTATATCTTCTTCTTGGATTGATCCCTTCATCATTATGTAGTGTCCTTCCTTGTCTCTTGTAACATTCTTTATTTTAAAGTCTATTTTATCTGAGTACCGCTACTCTAGCTTTCTTTTGATTTCCATTTGCACGGAATATCTTTTTCCAACCCCTCACTTTCAGTCTGTATGTGTCCCTAGGTCTGAAGTGGGTCTCTTGTAGACAGCATATATATGGGTTTTGTTTTGTATCCATTCAGCAAGCCTGTGTCTTTTGGTTGGAGCATTTAATCCATTCACGTTTAAGGTAATTATCAATATGTATGTTCCTATTACCATTTTCTTAATTTTGGGGGGTTTGTTTTTGTAGGTCCTTTTCTTCTCTTGTGTTTCCCACTTAGAGAAGTTCCTTTAGCATTTGTTGTAGAGCTGGTTTGGTAGTGCTGAATTCTCTTAGCTTTTGCTTGTCTGTAAAGCTTTTGATTTCTCTGTCGAATCTGAATGCGATCCTTGCCAGGTAGAGTAATCTTGGTTGTTGGTTCTTCCCTTTCATCACTTTAAATATATCATGCCACTTCCTTCTGCCTTGTAGAGTTTCTGCTGAGAATTCAGCTGTTAACCTTATGGGAGTTCCCCTGTATGTTATTTGTCGTTTTTCCCTTGTTGCTTTCAATAATTTTTCTTTGTCCTTAATTTTTGTCAATTTGATTACTATGTGTCTCAGCATGTTTCTCCTTTAGTTTATCCTGCCTGGGACTCTCTGCAGTTCCTGTACTTGGGTGGCTATTTCCTTTCCCATGTTATGGAAGTTTTTGACTATAATCTCTTCAAATATTTTCTCGGGTCCTTTCTCTCTCTCTTCTCCTTCTGGGACCCCTATAATGCGAATATTGTTGTGTTTAATGTTGTCCCAGAGGTCCCTTAGGCTGTCTACATTTCTTTTCATTCTTTTTTCTTTATTCTGTTCCATGGCAGTGAATTCCACCATTTTATCTTCCAGGTCACTTATCAGTTTTCCTGCCTCAGTTATTCTGCTCCTGATTCCTTCTAGTGTATTTTTCATTTCAGTTATTGTATTGTTCATCTCTATTTGTTTGTTCTTTAATTCTTCTAGGTCTTTGTTAAACATTTCTTGCATCTTCTCTATCTGCCTCCATTCTTTTTCTGAGGACCTGGATCATCTTCACTATCATTATTCTGAATTCTTTTTAAGGAAGGTTGCCTATCTCTACTTCATTTAGTTGTTTTTCTGGGGTTTTATCTTGTTCCTTCATCTGGTACTTAGCCCTCTGCCTTTTCATCTTGTCTATCTTTCTGTGAATGTGGTTTATGTTCCACAGGCAGGATTGTTGTTCTCCTTGCTTCTGCTGTCTGCCCTCTGGTGGATGAGGCTATCTAACAGGTTTGTGCAAGTTTCCTGATGGGAGGGACTGGTGGTGGATAGAGCTGGCTGTTGCTCTGGTGGGCAGAGCTCAGTAAAACTTTAATCAGCTTGTTTTGATGGGTGGGGCTGGGTTCCCTCCCTCCCTGTTGGTTTTTAGCCTGAGGCGACCCAACACTGGAGTGTACCCGGGCTCTTTGGTGGGGCTAATGGCGGACTCTGGGAGGGCTGACGCCAAGGGGTACTTCCCAGAACTTCTGCTGCCAGTTTCCTCGTCCTCACGGTGAGACACAGCCACCCTCCGCCTCTGCAGTAGACCCTCCAACACTAGTAGGTAGGTCTGGTTCAGTCTCCTATGGGGTCACTGTTCCTTCCCCTGGGTCCCGATGTGCACACTACTTTGTGTGTGCCCTCCAAGAGTGGAGACTCTGTTTCCCCCAGTCCTAAGTCCTGCAATCAAATCCCGCTAGCCTTCAAAGTCTGATTCTCTAGGAATTCCTCCTCCCGTTGGCGGACCCCCAGGTTGGGAAGCCTGCTGTGGGGCTCAGAACCTTCATTCCAGTGGGTGGGCTTCTGTGGTATAAGTGTTCTCCAGTTTGTGAGTCACCCACCCAACAGTTATGCGGTTTGATTTTATTGTGATTGCCCCCCTCCTACCATCTCATTGTGGCTTCTCCTTTGTCTTTGGATGTGGGGTATCTTTTTTGGTGAGTTCCAGTGCCTTCCCGTCGATGACTGTTCAGCAGTTTGTGATTCCAGTGCTCTCGCAAGAGGGAGTGAGTGCACGTCCTTCTATTCTGCCATCTTGAACCAATCCGAGACTTGAAATCTCAACAATCTTGATTCCTCTGGTCCATGAACAAGATACAGCTCCAATTAATTAGATGTTCTTTGATTTTTCTCAATGATTTATAGCTTTCAACATACAAATCTTACACATATTTTTTTAGATTTATCCCTATGTATTTTATATTTTAATTCAATTTAAATACTTTTTATTAATTTCAATTTTAATTTTCCATTATCAGTATAGAAAAATGCAATTGATTTTTGTGTATTGACCTTTTATCCTATGACCTTTCTAAACTCACTCTTAGTGAACGCAATGTCGAACAGGAGTAATTAAAGCATACACTTTGCACTGTCTCCAACACTTGGGTGAAGGCATTTGGTCTTTCACCATTAAGTTAGTTATGAGCTGTAGGCTTTTATAGTTATGCTCTTTATCAACTTGAGGAAATTCCCTTCTGTTCCACGTTTGCTAAGAGTTCCTTCATGATGGTTGTTGACTTTTTCAAATGCCTTTACTACATCTATTGACATGATCATATTTTTTTCCTTTTTAGCTTGTTGATATGGTGATTTACATTAACTGATTTTTTTGAACGTTCAACTGACCTAGTTGTTTGTAAAGACCCCCCACAATATAAACTTACTCTCTATATATTCAGCCAAATTTTGCACAAGGTGCAATCACAAACCCTAAGCTGTGGGACCTCATTATCCTGACTGACTGACACTCATCCTTTGACCCACAATCCTCTTTTCCCTTCACCTATCTGGATCCCTGTCTACCTTCAAGGTCCAGTTCAATTCCGCCTCCTCCATGAGCCTTTCTCCAGTTATCTAAGTTCTCTCTCCATGGGCCAATCATTTGAAGATGAGCACTCTTCCAAATTTTTATTATCAAGAAGCAATATCAAGAAGAGGGAGAAATTGCTGGGGGTCAGCAAATGGAGATAAGAATCGGTGGAGGAGAGTAGGGTAGCATAATATTGGAGTATCACAACTGGTATTTTTCTCTTAGCACAATAACACAGGGAATTTCTAGTTCCAGTTCTGGGGAGATTCCAGTCATGTTATGCTCATAGATAATCCTCCTCCCACCCTTACTGTTCTTGGAGCAATTCTGAAAGACTGTGCTCATTTTTTTTTTTTTTTTTTGGTGGAACTGCAAAGATAAAGAGAGCCTCCTGTTTCTCTGAAAATACTCTGTAAAAATATGGATAAAATAAAGATAAAATGTTGCATATATTTATACAATAAATGCTCAGCAGTACCTTGTATGAAACATTGTGTTAACCTTTGTAGGGGATACAAAGATCAGATCTGTTTGACATCTCTGAATTTAAATTACACATAATGCAATTTATGTATACTTATGTTTACTTATTATTTCTTGTGTTGAAATCTCTATTCCTTTGTAGTCCCCCACCCCAGAAACACACACTCAGCTTCCTTCTACCCATGGAAAAGTGCTATTCAATATACAAATACTAAAATATATGATCACATAAAAACATTATTAACATCAATTTAGCACTATTTTACATAGGTTTACACAACCAGTTTCATTATCAAACAATTGTGAAATATAATCCTTAATTTGTAAAAATAATTTTGAATATTTTGTTATAATCTTTGACTAGAAAACCCATTTAAAACATAGCAGACTGGTTTTAATAAAAATTAAAAATGAAAAGCACCTTGTTTAAAGCCAGCTTTTAGAATTAAAACCATATGGGAGTTCTGAACTGTGCAGCTTTTGGCTCTGTCAGGATTTCTGTGATGAAACTGGCACCTGTTTTCATGGAAGTATTTTGCCACCTATGCTGTTGGACATTTGCAGCTTTGGCCTTAATAACAGTCTCCAGCTGATTATTAAATTACCTGGGTAAGGAACTGCAAACTGTTAAATACTTCTTTTTGAAATTTATTTGTCTTAGTATGGCAGACATAGTACAGAGTAACTGCAGAAATTGCCAAATGTTGGATTAGCACTACCCCCCTCAGATCAGAATCTTAAGACACAACAGTAAAACTTTGGTGATTTCCATGATCCAAGATGAAAAACAAAGAAGAAAGTCTGATACTGTAAATGATAGTGGGGATTTTTCTCCTTTATATTAAAACTCAGCTAATTAAAGTTTAGCTGGAATTTACAGTACTCAGTGGTCAAAATCAAATGTATGACTTGAACTACAAGTCAACTGCATTAAGAGTAATAGACCAGGATACTTGATGAATCCTAGTTTTACATGTTACCCATTAACAAATCTGTGTGCAAGTCTGAATTCTACCTTGAATAATTTAGGAACCATCTGCATGAGAAAGTCTGTGTGAATAGACTTTCTTCTACCCTCTGAAATTCTGATTTTCTGCTATGTTTTTCTAGCTAAGCCTTGTCAACCTAAAGTAAATAATTTATTAGTTCTAGTAAAGACATGATGGTAAAAGAAGAAACAACATAGAACTGTTTATAAAAGGAATGCTTCAAAAGTCTGCAGCTATGTAGAGTCTTCTTCAGTGCCTATTTATAAGTCATCAATGAAAACCAGTATAGACAGTTCAGAGTATTTGAGCTGAGAGGTAATATAGGAATTACCCAAGGGAAGAGGAATACCTTGTTCACCCTTTGCCAGCTCCTGCAGAGCCATGCCACACTGAGGAGGAAATAATCTCCACACACACAAAGAAGTCTTCTCTCAAAGGGATAACCTTTGATCCCTTCCTGTAAGGTGTGTTTGTAAGGTGTGTTTGCTGTATTATTTAAGAATATTTAATTCTCCTATGAAAGACAAGAAAAGCAAATGGAAGCAATGAAACTCATGAGAAACATTAAATATATATAGTAAGTATAAAAGTAGCTGTGAGACACAGGAGAAACTCATATGTTAAGCATAGATAGTAAGTTAGTAACCTGTGAGATACAAGACACAGATAGAGTAAGAACAGCATAAGTGATAAATACAGGTGGAGATGGAAAGACCAAAGACACCAAATATTCATATGGCACATGAGACACCAAAACTTCATATTCTACTAAATATTTATGAGGCAAAAGAGATATCAAATATTTATGAGATACTCAATACTCATGGGATTTAAAATCACCCCCCACCCATTGGTGACACCCATTCTGGCTCACGTGTCCTCTGCCTAAGACATGCAGATAAAATCTACAACTGTTCTGCAAGCTAATGGGCAAGCTACAGCTGTGGCCAGGAATATTTGCCCCTGTGTCTCTCCTAAAGCACAAGCATTTATTGACTTCAGGCACTTTCTATTGGCTGAGTTCCTTGCTCACTCTCAACTCTGGTCCTTGTAATTACCCTGACAGTGGGAATGACTGATGAGGCAGAGAGAAAGATAAGACATAGGAACACTGTATAGCACAGAATTCACATAGTGTGGTCCTTCCAACTCTCTACCCTTTCCTAAATGTATTAACCTACCCCATCTATTTTCTCTTACTTCTCACTCTTTGTTTTAAGTTGATTCAATAAATCATAAGTTTTGATGATTTGAGTTTAGTCTCTGAGTCTTTCTGTTCTGTGACCTCTGGGAAAGCTTCTCTGGTTGTATACTTGCAGGCTTCCATTGAACCATAATTTCCCTATATGACACCACATCTCCACCACCTCCAATGTTGACTCTCAGCCTTGCAGTCCTGTTTGGTGTAGAGTATGACAGGTATTTAAGGAATCCAGAAGGATCTCAATGATGCTGTTGAGCTCTCCAGACTTAGACCCTCTTGCTGTCATCTATGCCTAAACAACAAAGCACTTTCCTATACTTGAGACATTTTTTATATGAGTAGATTAATTTTCCTTACATAATCTCCCATTTCTTTCTGACCTTTAGGTTGCCAGTTTTCCATTTTATTAGTTTTGTCATAAATAATTTTTCTATTTTAGATCATTACTGGAGAAATTTTTCATTACATTATTGAGAGTCTTCCTCCCACTCCTGCCCTAGTCACACAGTTTCTTTTTCCACAAATAGCAAATGTTTTCAGTTTTTTGAGTAGGAGAAAGTAGATAAAAAAGAATGACCTAAGTCACTCAACCAAATTTAATTTTTACACTGTTCCCAAGTCTGGTAAGGATGAGAGGAAATAATTTAACCAATTTCCATCAAAAAACATTTAAAGTATTTTATTATTAATTGTAAAAATAGTTAAAAGTGCTTTTTTTGGTACTTTGCATTATGTAAAGGAATTTTCAAATTATATGTTTTGATAATCATTGAAACTCCTTGAGAAATTAATATAATAATACTAGATGTGTGATCGCAGGCAAGTTCCTTATCCCCTCTATGCCTCAGTTTTCTCATCCCACCCATAAAAATGAAAATACCAATAGTACCTATCTCATAAGGTTGTTATAAGTATTAAAATAACTAATGCATGTAAAGTGCTTAGAATAAATGCTTAGTACTTAATCATTTGAATCGTTTCTTTTGTAAATTGTTCATGTCCTTTTATGATTTCTCTATGAAATATTCATCTTTAAGAGAATAATGTTGTAAGCATTCACCATTTATAAAAGATGTAAACCAGTTATAAAGATAATACTACTTAGAATTAGACTTTATTGAACTCTTGCCATGTCCCAGGCATTCTGCAAAGTACTTTATCTAGATAATCTCATTTAATACTCAAAACAACCTTATGAGTAGATACGTTATTATGTCACTTTAACAGATAAGAAAATGGAGACTTATCATTATTAATTAGTTTCCCCAAGGTCACGCAGCTATAACATATAGACAAGTCTTAAACCAATGAATTTATCCATTTCTGTCTCTAAAGTTCATACTGTTAATATTGTGCTTTAGTGCCCTCCGTCAAAACTTTTTTTTTTTTTTGGCAGCGCCAACGCAGCATGCAGAATCTTAGTTCCCTGACCAGAGACAGAACCCATGCCCCCTGCAGTAGAAGTGCAGAGTCTTAACCACTGGACTGCCAGGGAAGTGCCTATCAAAACTTCTTAAATATTTCACACTCTATAATTTGCCTATTAGCTTTCCTTAATTATGACACAGAAATGTTTCATTTTATGTAGTAATATCTAACAACGTTTTGTAGTTTCTTTCATTGTTTTAATGGTTAGAAAGTCATTTCCCACCCCCAAGATAAGATATTCTATGATATTTTCTAGTTGCTTTAGAGTGCTTTTAAATTACATTTAATTCATTGATCAATTTGGGATTTATGTTTTTAATATGAAGTTAGGGATAACTTGATTTTCACCTCCAAATAAATAACCAATTGTCCCAGCACCATTCATCACATAATTTGTTCTTTTACTAATATGTGAATTCACTGTAACTATACAAACTGAGGGGCATTCTTGCTTATAAATTTGAATTATGGGAATATGAAAACATACTCTACTATGAAAATGTTAACAAAGCATTATTTGTGCAGAAAATTTAATACCTGCACTCTAAATTTAAAATCTCTCAAGAATATGGTAATTCCAAAAAGAGAAGTAGGAAAAAATGATATACCATCTATGTTCCCGTGCTGCATGATGCCTGAAGCACAGTGTTGTGTATTCCAGTAAATGATGTCCCTGGTCTGTGCAGCTCTGGTCTGTGAAGCCCTGTAACCAGCAACTGGTGGGTTAGTTTGGGCTCCCCCAGAAGCCACATCCCTCACCTCCAAAAATTCGAATGGAGATGGTTTATTTGAGAGGTGATCTGAGGAAACACTGGTAGGGGAATGGGGAATTGAAAGATAAATGGAAAATGACCAAGGAAGAGTGCCTTATCAAACTCATTATTGGGGCTTCCCTGGTGGCACAGTGGTTGAGAGTCCACCTGCCGATGCAGGGGACACAGGTTCGTGCCCCGGTCAGGGAGGATCCCACATGCTGCGGAGCAGCTGGGCCCGTGAGCCTTGGCCGCTGAGCCTGCACGTAAAAAACTCTTTATCACTGTGGGCAAAGTTTAAACCTGTCAGTGCAGACCTCATTCCTTGGAAGTGTCTACCCTAGGAATGAGGGAGCTGGAGATTTTATGCAGCAACTCTCATCAGTCTGGGGGTAAAAGTTACTGGCAGTGGTGTTACTTCTTCAACACTTCCAGCTGCCTCTGGAGGCAGACTTGGCTTCAGCAGCCAGATGACGGCGGAGAGAATGGGGGGTGCACTACAATAGTGAGCTCAGGGGAATGGGATAGGGACTTAAGGCTGCTTTCTGCTCCAATGGTAAACATAAACACCATTAGTCAGCATTCATCTTGAATGAGTTGCTGAATTATGGGAAATCTTTAGGAATAACTCCCTTGTGATTGCTGTGATGGAAGTGTGACTACTTTTTAGGATGATCTATTCATCTACTCTATCCATTCTGTCTATTCTAGGGTGATTATTCTGATCTATTACTCTGTCAATCAACTCTTGCACTGCTTTTTTCTTTTTAACATCTCTATTGGAGTATAATTGCTTTACAATGGTGTGCTAGTTTCTGCTCTACAACCAAGTGAGTCAGCCACACATACACGTACATCCCTATATCTCCTCCCTCCGGCATCTCCCTCCCTCCCACCCTCCCTATCCCACCCCTCCAGGCGGCCACAAGCACCGAGCTATCTCCCTGTGCTATGTGGCTGCTTCCCACTAGCTATCAGTTTTACATTTGGTAGTGTATATATGTTCAAGCCACTCTCTCACTTTGTCTCAGCTCACCCTTCCCCCTCCCCGTCTTGCACTACTTTGATATTTTAATCATAATAGTTAGGCATTTTAGGGCAAATCCCTTCTTTTTATATTTTTCTTCAGAATGTTTTTAGCTAGTTTCATTTTTCCAAGTGAAAATCAGAATTTTTGCATGAAGTCCCACACCACCAAAGAAAGAAATCCTGTCAGTAAATATATTAGGATTTCAAAAATTAATTTAGTAAGAATTAACCTTTAGAAACAAAGTCAGTCTTCCTGTACAAATCTGCAAATTCAACTCTTCTTTTATACCTCTCAATATATTGTTGTAGCTTTACTCACAGGACACACAAATGTTTATTCACAGGACACACAAATGTTTTAGAGGATTATTCCTGGATACGCTTTACGGCTTTCTTTTTTGCTATTCAGTAAAGAATATCTCACATCTTCTCTTCATTATATCTTTTAGCTAGATATAAAACTGCATATAAGAAAGTCACTGATTCTTAAAAATTCCTCTTATTTTATCCAATCGATTTTTTAAATTCTAAGCATTTTTTATTATTTTCTTGTGCTGGCTAGGTTATAACCGAATCATCTGTAAAAATGATCATCTCTCCTGCCTTCATAAAATTCTATCATTAAATGTTTGTTCCTTTGAATCAAAGCGATGTCTCTAAGGAGCAACATCCTTCTGGGACATTAAGAACGTATTCAGATAGGGAGGGAGGGAGATGCAAGAGGGAAGAGATATGGGGACATATGTATATGTATAAGTGATTCACTTTGTTATAATGCAGAAACTGACACACCATTGTAAAGCAATTATACTCTAATAAAAAGGTTAAAAAAAAAAGAACGGGCATAGTTATGTGAAGAAAGGAATGCTCTCAGTTGTATATTAATGAATATTCAATGCATTATTAATAAATAGGGTTTTTTAACTTTAAAAAAAAAGAACGTATTCGGGTCTTATTAGTTTATTAGTGTGAATTCACTAATCAGATCCTTTATAGGAGGATATTTAATTAAGATAATGTATTAACAGGGAGAGGAGAAAATGTACTGGTAAAAAGAAAAGGCTGGGGTTGTTTCTAAGCCTGTGGAGGTAAGATACGAACAAAGCTATTAATCTGGGCTGGGGAAATACCAAAGAAATCTGTTCTGTCTTCTACAATGATAATTAGGGAACGCTCTGATCTCCAGTGGCCTTCCCACTTATCAACCTGGCCCTTGTCCAGGTCTCCATCTAGCTACTGCTTCCACTCCACTTGATGACAAGAAAGAATAGAGCAAGAAATGCTTTGACAAGGAGCTTGGCTCAATACCCACACATTTTCTGAATTGCCTAGGGCTGCATGCTTGGGATATGAAGAGTAGAATATTCTGGATTTCATTATTACACAGCTGGATTATAAAGCATTTTGCTAAGTTTCTGAAAGTATAGAGCTTTACTACTTTTACTCAAGGATACTAAGATATTGAGTATTTTTTCAAAAAGTGCAGAAATTTAACTTACAAAGAGATATCTTTAGGTAGAATATTAGTAGCATTTTAAATAAATGTAAATAACTAGAAGGAAGAAAGTCTCTATCTGCAAATATAAAACTTCTCTCTCACTAAGCACCATTTGATTGAAAATAAGGATGAAAGCAAAGGAGGGAGGGAAGGAAGAAAAATGGAAGAAACTCTTACACAACTAGTAATTCAAGTGATATTTCCAATGAAAGAATCGGATTTAATTCTCATTTCTGTATTTTACTTTGTTTTTCTTTAATCAGTATGCCTTTCTGTAAGCCATCTTTCTGAATATCTTTGAGGAAAAATTACTTTGGAGATTCTCCAGATGGAAGTACAGTTCTGAAAACTAAAATTGTTTGAGAAAATTATCATCTTTAGAAAACGTAAAGCCTTTGCATGTGAAATGACTGACGTGCAAAACTTGTTTTTAGACCCAATGAGCTAAGACTTTACAAAATTATTCAGGAATAGCTTTCACTATTGTCTTTTTGGTAAATGAAATAAGATTAACACAGTCTAATGTTTTGGAAATCATTAAGTAGAAAATGAAAAATCCTAAAACGTAAAGCTAGAAGCACATATTTCTTAATTGGAACCAAGTGAACACCACCTGTTATTTTCTTATTCAGCAAAGTCAAACCCTTAAAATCCTGACATACACTGATGTGCTGGGAAGGTAACAAGTCCTGACTCTAGAGGGAGAAGACAACCAAAGCTTTTTGTTTGAAACCCTCCCAGACCTTGCCCTATGCATCTCTCCCTTTGGCTGGATGTGATTTGTATCCTTTGCTGTAATAAAACTATAATCATAAGTATAGCACTTTCCTGAGTTCTGTGAGTCATTCTAGCAAATTATCAAACGTTGAGGGGATGGAGGTGGTGAGAATCCCTAAATCTGTGGCTAGCTGGTATTATAGTCTACGTCTGAAATTAGAGCACTTTTACAGAGGAGCGTGCTCCTAATCTGTGAAGTTAGGCCTAGTTAGTATCAGCATCCATTGCAGTCCTTTTTTTAATTAAAATCATGTCATATTCTACTTATATTCTGAATTCTTATAAGTCTTTCTTTTTTGTTTTCTATCTTCTATTAGTGATTTTATAGCCAAATTGTAAGACTGAGATAGTGGTTTTTTTAAGTATAATTGGGTTAAGGAGGTCACATCTTATACTGTTATTTTTCCCTGTTATCTTCCTAGGTGGTGGGGTGATATTCTCCCATCAGGATTCATTTCTCCAAGCCGTGCTTCTGCATACCATCTTAACTTTGCTAAGTAACTATGTTAATCTCCTAAAGTTTGTTTATTTTTTTAAAAATCCTTTACTTCTAAAAGAAGCTACATTCCTTAGGATGATTATCAGAATAAACTGACTTTAAAAGAAAATTTTTCTTATGATTTAGCACTCTTTTGCTAACTTACATTATTAGATCAGTTCTATTTTGAAGGAGAAATTCTTCTTCTGCTTGACAAGTAAAAGAAATGATTAACTATACTATTATTTTTATAAACAGATCTTAATTTGTATCCATAATATAGAGTAATAAACAAATAGCAATAGTCTAATGAACCTCTAGAATCACTCCATCTCTTTTCTGCTAGGACACACACATATTACCTAGGTAGGTATCCAAGTTACAGTGGTCTCTGAGGTCTACATTAACTATCATATATGAACTCCTGACTGCAAGAAGTAATTTGCCATTGATGGGAAATGCATTAGACTCAAAGTTCCTTAGGTTATGTAAAAGCTTCCCTTATCAAGGATGTAGTGTTCTCAGGAAAGACCCTAACTGCAAGAAAAAAAAAAAAAAAGAGATCCTAGCATTTCCCTCACCATTATCAAGGAAGTTCATGTTTCTGATTTCATTTTTTGAGATGAAATTTCAAAAAAGGAAATAATCAGAAAAGCGTACCATGAGGAAGGAGGATCAGAGAATGTGAATGTCTTTGATATGGGCACAGGGAGCAATGTATCAGGAATGTTAGCCGAGTGCATAGTTCACTTACCCAAGCCAAAACCCAGTGTCAAAAGTTTTGCTTTCTACCTGCTAAAAATGGTGAGCCTATGAGATTCATGTAAATGGATTAAACAGCTTCTCAGGAAATGTTTGTTATTTAATTCTCACTCTATTTTTGTGTCTGGTAACTTCAGTTACACCAAGGGTTTGAAAAAATGAGGAACTGAGAAGCAGAGTCATACCCACTTTATAAAAGCAGTCTAACAGTACACATTGCTTCATTTCTCAGGAGATGAATGGCTTAAAGTAGTTATTTAAGGGTAACTGTCTAAGAGGAAGAGAATGTGGAAGGTTGACTGAACCATGGACCATGTGCCTCCTAACTTTCTCATTTCATGGCTAGCTTTTCTTTTTTCCCAGCTTGCTTCTTAGACAGGAGGTAAATTTTAAGGAAAAGACAAATGCACTCACACCTCCTTTTTCTGCCCAGCTAACTTTTACTTCAAATAGTAATAACTGTACCCTAATGGCAGAATATTGGAAGGAAAACAATCAAGATGCTCAATATTTGGGCATACCTATCTCCCTTTTGTGTAAGAAATTTCAATATGCCCTTGGTAAACCTAAATCTCTGTGCTTAGTGTTTATTTTTTCTTCCAAACAGACTATATTCCTATTTATTTGGTTTGTTTGCTCATGAAATCTTGCCTTGTTCAATCAAAGGAGTTGAGATACTTTAAAGTCAGAGTATGCCCAATAAAAATAACTGTATAGGGGCTTCCCTGGTGGCACAGTGGTTGAGAGTCCGCCTGCCGCTGCAGGGGACACGGGTTTGTGCCCCGGTCCGGGAAGATGCCACATGCCGCAGAGCAGCTGGGCCCATGAGCCATGGCCGCTGGGCCTGTGCGTCTGGAGCCTGTGCTCCGCAATGGGAGAGGCCACAACAGTGAGAGGCCCGTGTACCGCAAAAAAATAAATAAATAAATAAATAACTGTATAACATGAATAGAAAGAGAAAATCTAGACAGACAGGCATGCAAATAGACAACCTAGACCAAATCTATTAATATGTAGAACATATAAGCAACCTTAGCTTCTTTAGTTAGGTTTCTGAGTTTCTAGGTAAGTGAAAGAAGAATATAATCACTCAATTCTCACTTTGGAGAAAGAGAAGGCCATAAGTCAGGTTCTCTAGGAAGGAGACTTCTAGGCAAAGATTTGTATTCAGGAAGTTTAGTGGGGAGGGCTCTTGGGATTAGCACCTATGGGGGAGTGAGGGAAGTCCAATGGACGTAGAGAGAAATGGGACTGTGAAGCCAACAAAAGCTTCCCTACGGGGAGCACTGAAGCTGGGGTGGCTCTTCAGAGTTTTTCCGATTGGATAACATAGGCTTTATAACTCTCACTCCACCCCCTCAGATTGGGCTGTCACTGATGTAGGCTGCTCCTGGGAAGTGGAGTAATGTTGGGCCAGGTGGCTCTCTTCAACAGAGCGCAATGAGGGTAGATGGGAAGGGCCTTAGCTGCAAGTCATCAGCTGTCAATTCTCCCAGGAGATTTGTTATGTGTGCTTCAATCCTGAAGGTCATGGTTTTGGTGCACCCCTACTGTTCACTTACAAAAGAAAGAAAACAGATTACTCTCTGTGGGAAAGCAAAGTTATTCCAAAACAGGATGAAAAATAAATTATTTTTCATTACTTGGTATATAGAAAACAGAGTAGTATGATGGAAAAAAATTCTCACCAATAGCCCTACAGGAAACACAGTTAACAGATTTCATGGGGCTATTTTCTACAGTGTCCTTGATAAGAGAATCACATTAATATGCCTCTCCATGAGATTCTGTAAGGCCAAACCACAAACAACCCTGGGGCTCAGTCTTCTGGTGATCCGGCTTCATTCATTCATTTGTTCCTCTGTTCAACAAATAGCTATTGAGTGCCTAATGTATGCAAAGCATTTTGCTAGGCACAAGAAATATTATGAGATGCGGGAAAGATCCCACAGAAATTGCAGATTTTAATCAGAGAATCACATGATGAACAAATGTGAAATCACACCTTTGATAATTACACACAAGAGAGGTTCACTCTCCAGTGTTAACAAAGCTTCTAGTAGTGGAAACTGACCTGGTTATGGAGGCCAGAGATGCATCAGAGATGGTGCATGATGGTCAGAGATGAGGAAGTGATTATTTTTTAAGGCAGAGTAGGAGCTAGCCAATTGTAGCAGAAAAGGGCAACGGACCCAGCGTTAGAAGGGACCACGGGACACCAAGAAGGCTCATTTGACTACAGTGCAGACAGATGCTGAGAGCAAACTTGAAAGAAGATGAGAATACGGCATTAGGGAAAGGCAGCCCAGGCAGAGCCTTGTAGATTATATTAAGGAATGTGGTCTTCATCTTGAGAGAAATAGGAAAATCATTGAAGTGTTGTAGTGAGGAGGTGCTGAGTGAGGAGGTACTGCTAATAAGACTCATTTGGAAGATGTACTAGTTCTCTATGGCCAGTATAACAGATTACCACAAATTTAGTGCTTAAACCATGTAAATTTTATTATCTTGAAGTTCTGTTGTTCTGAAGTTTATAATGGGTCTCACTGAGGCAAAATCAAGTTGCCAAAGGCTACATTCCTTTCTGGAGGCTCTAGGATAGAAGCTGTTTCCTTGTCTTTTCCAGCTTCTAGACACTACCCACAAATCTTGGCTCATGTCCCCCTTCCATCTTCAAAGCTAGCGACAGCCAGTAGAGTTTTTCTCACATCACATACCTCTGCCACTGACTACTGTGCATCCCTCTTCCACATTTAAGTACCCTTTTGATTAGATTGGGCTCACTCAGATCATCTATGATAATCTCCCCCATCTCAGTATTAGCTAATTAGAAACTTTAATTCCATCTGTAGCCTTAATACCCCTTTGCCTTATAACCTAACATAGTCACAGGTTCCAGAGATTAGGACACAGACATCTTTGGGTCTACCTACCAGAGTGGAAGCAACGAGAGAGGCTTTTGGATTTGGTGGTGGTCAATATGCAGAACTCTGGACAGATTTGGGAGTAACTTAGGAACTATAACTGAGAGGACTAAATCATAATTGTCCTGGGAGTGAGATCTATCCAAGGAGCAAATTCGGAACACCTGAATGTATTCATTTATTCAATATTTCTCTTTGTTCAGATATTTTGTGAACAGATATTGTTCTATTTTCTGGGGATGGAGCACTGAGTAATTCATAACAGCCTCTGCCCTCATACAGCTTACCTGCAAGATGAGCTGCTTATGCTAAGAATGATTGTCTATAAATATCTCTTTTCTCAGGCAGACATTTGATGGGTCTAGATAGTCACTCCTTTTGGATAAGGACATATCTGAAACTTTATCCTACATTCTCTGTTGGTTGCAGACACAGGCTACCTGAATTTTAATTATAGTTTTGATATGAGCATATACCTTTATGTTAAAACAGGAAATTATGCGGTCTAAGCAAATATTGTCCTCAATTTGCCACAGCTGAATTCTTCATCTCTCCAAGAGTTATGGAAATTTGCCATAAACTTGCTTCTTAATTCTGATTATCACATGGCACATGAAAGTTTTAGGAGAAAAGAGATGCCTTTTGATATTCAAACTAAGGGGTTCCACATTGGACTGGAACCTGAGATTTCTCAGATTTTTTATCTTGCAGTACATATTCTGGACCTTGTAGAACTTGTCCACTTTCATACAGAGTCTAATTTTTATAAGAAATATACAAATTCCCCTCACAGATTTTGAGAGTAAAAGGAAACAAAAATTATCTATGGCTAGAAAGTAGTTACCTGGTTGGAAAAGATGAAATAGCACTAAACAGAGGTCTTCTGCAGTATTAAATGTCTTCTAGGTTACCTAATGCCTGTATTTTATGTTCCATAATTTAGCTCCTAGCTATTGAAGCAGGTATGGGATTATATATCACTAATCCTTTTCCTTTTAACTCAATAATTCTGTTCCAAATTAAGAAATACTTAATATGCTTATAACAGAAAGTCTCATACTTGCATTTATTCAGGTTTTATGAATTAAAAATATCTAACCTAATTCAAGTAGTATTATTTTGCTTCTCTCCTTTTTAAAAAATATATTTATGGGAAAATATCAAAATATAAATCCGCTTCTGAAAGCAAGAAAGACTGGAGAGGCAACTCCTACATCTTAAGGGTTTACCCCTAAATGCAATTTCAGATAGCTTCCAAAACTTTCAAATAGAGTTATTAGGACTAAAATTATAAAAAACCATTAACTTCCATGCAGTCGGTTATGCCTTTTCCTGCATGGGTTTGTAATTCTCTGGCAATATATTTCTAAGAATTAGTTTGTTAACTATAAATGGTATGGGTAAACTATGATTTTTCTTCAGAAAATCAGTTATAGCAATTAATCTGAACAGAAATGTGAAATTTATTAAACAGTTTCTACATACACATACACACACACACACACACACAGAGTTTCACACATCAGACGTTCTACTTTAACATGCAACATGGAGAAGTAATTTTGGCAGATGGTCCTAAACATTTATCTTCCTTAGATGACCATCTGGCTTAAACATTCACTTCATAGTTTTCAATTGCTCATTTCTATTTTTCAGAAGAAAACTGGTGTCTAAATTTGCAATGAAATGGAAGATACAGAAACTGGCTTTTACATAGTTGGGACAGTGTTATTCTGTGGAATCTTAAAACTAGTTAGCCATCCATAAGAATGAATGTCAATGAATATATCAAGAGCAATACGAACGGTGTTCAAATCCCATACATGCTTCATCTCAAATATTATCTATGTACCATGGCAGGCAGAGTGGCATTGGTAGGATGGTTTATGGCATGGGAAGAACCAGCATTCTTATAAAAATGTGAGAATTTTATTCCTTGGAGGAGAGAGAAGAAGGGATTAAAGAAGGCTTCATGTACACCCATGTTATAGCAGCATTATTCACAATAGCCAAGAGTTGGAAGAAATCCAAGTGCCATCTACAGGTGAATGGATAAACAAAATGAGGTACATACGTATAGTGGAATATTATTTATCCTTAAAAAGGAAGGAAATTTTTCCACATGCTGCAATATGGATGAACCTTAAAGACATTATGCTAAGAAAAATAAGCCAGTCAAAAAACACAAATACTGTATGATTCCACTTATATGAAATATCTAGAGTCATCAAATTCATAGAACAGAAAGTAGAATGGTAGTTGCCAGGGGCTGGGGGTAGGGGAAAATGGGGAGTTGTTTAATAGATATAGAGTTTCAGATTTACAAGATGAAAAAGTTCTGGAGATTTGTGTTTCACAGCAATGTGAATACATTTATCACTACTGAACTGAACACTTAGAAATGATTAAGGTGATAAATTTCATGTTGTTTTTTACCACAACTTTAGAAAAAGAAGTCTTCAAAGAGAAAGATCACTTGAACTGAACAATAACATGAATAATTACAATAAACTGGTGGAAGTGGGGGACAATTCTAAGGAATCTTAAATCAAGAGGATACCTTGGGAAAAGGATGGAATTGGGAAGATACAGAATAGTCGCAGACTCGCAGCTAGTTTAGGGTAGGTCATATTCCATTGACTAATAGGCTGAACAATGCAGCTGGAAATGTAGATCTGAGCCTATGGTGGACATTTATTTGTCTCCACAATACCACCTCTCAGCTGTGCATGACTTGCCCCCCTTTTCCATTTAATCTTCCTCAATCCATATGGTTTGGAGAGAATTAACCGCAGTTTCAATAATCAAAGTATCCCCTCCCTCAAACATATATACACATACAGAAATGGGACATTTAGATTCCTTTGTAGGATTTTGTAGGAATTTATCATGGAAAGAGACTCCATCTTCCATAGACATAAAATTTAAAGATCACGTCAACCTGTAGATGTCCCTAGACTTCTTTTCCCATGTAGGGAATCCTACTGACAATACAGAAGAAATAAGAGTTGAAATAGAGAAAGAAATAGAGTAGGTGGAAGAAAGAAAGGAAGGAAGGAAGAAAGGGAAAGGGGGAGAGAGAGAAGGAAGAGGGAGGGAGGAATAAAAAGGGAGGGGAGGGAAGGAGAAAGAAAGGAAGAGGGAGAGAGAATGAGAAAATGGGGGAAAGAGACAGAGGGAAGAGGGAGGAAGGGGAGGAGGGAGGGAGGAAAACTTGATTCCTGATAATATGATTTGAACATCTGAATCCACCTAAGCCAATCAGAACAACCCTGGACTGTTCTATTTTATAGACCCCAAATTCCCTTGTTTGGCATAAGCTGGTTTAAGATGAGTTTTTGTCACTTGAAATCACAAGAGCTCTGACTAATCTAGGGCTAGATTGCGGGGAGCCTACAATAAGGCAATTGGAAAATATTTTATGAGTATTCACTTTGTTAGATACTGTGCTAAGTCCTTTAGATATTACAATGAACAAAACAACTTTTGTCCCTGCCCTCATGGAGGTAACAATTTCTCAGGCCTCTAACAGTTACCTGAGTCTCATTTCTGCTTATACGCATCTCTCTGTTTTTTCAAAAAGCCCTATTGTAATGGTACAGCACAGATAGATTTGGTAACCACTAATCTAGAACGGCATATCCAAACTTTCCTGATGATAAGTCACCAGGGTTGCTCATTAAAAAAGGCTTAAGTCATCCCCGAGAGCAACCTAATTAGACTCTCTAATGGTGGGACCTGAGAACACCCTAAAACATTAGTTGCCCAGGTGATTCTCATCAGCAGAGAATTTTGTGAAATGCTGATCCTGCTATTCAACATGGGTTCCTTGGACCAGTGGCAGAGTCGTCACCTGGGAACCTGTTAAAAATGTAGCATCTTGGGCTTCCCTGGTGGCGCAGTGGTTGGGAGTCCGCCTGCCAATGCAGGGGACACAGGTTCGTGCCCTGGTCCGGGAGGATCCCACATGCCGCGGAGAGGCTGGGCCTACGCGTCCAGAGCCTGTGCTCCGCAACGGGAGAGGCCACGGCAGTGAAAGGCCCGCGTACCGCAAAAAAAAAAAAAAAAAAAAAAAAATGTAGCATCTCAACTCCCTGCCTAGACCCAATGAATCTGCCTCTAATATTTTAATATGAATAGCTTGTATTATGTGGAAATTTTTAATCTGAAAATCAGACAGGAAGAAAGAAGTCTAAAAGAAAGTTCACTCAGAAGTGCTTTCTAACAAAATCCTTTTATTTCAAAGTCAAGATGATATTAATAAAAATGAGATATTACTTGCATTGTTTTTGTCTTAAGCCCATTGCCAGTGATGTCCCTGTTTGTGAACTGTATCAAAGGTTAAATAGTATCTATATCACACAACTCTAAAAAGGACCATTCATATTGTGTGCATGTGAATGGTGCCCTCAGGAATCATATAAAGCAGCAGCCCTGGATCCAAGTGCAACTAGACATTCATTCAGAGTCAAGCTCTGAAAATTGAACCTGGGCACTGCTTTGAAGTGATAAGGAGACACACCTCCTTTTTTGATAACTGAGATAACTGACAGTGATGATGTCCAAACAAAACTTCCTTTCTCTCTGAAGAGGGCTTCTTCTAGTCACTAACAGAAATATTACAAAATAGCAAGCATGCAATAATATAATACAAAATATAAAGATGATAGAATAGTACCTGCTTTTATCCCACCCCCTTGTTTTTACATTTAGTTTATCTTATAGGTATAAAGGGACCTATGACTTGCTTTCACAGGCTTTCATAGTGATAATCTGTCACTTTCATACGTTTGAAGATGAAGGAAGCATCATCATATGGCAACTCTTAGGAACCCCTCAGCTACTTTACAGGATTGTCGACCATACAGGCAGTTGGTGGACATTTGACCACTCAAGGTACCTGGTTTCAGCTGCTATAAAGTAACAGTATAATGTAGTAATTAAGAGCCTGGACAGTGGAGCCTATCAGGTTCACATCTGACTTTACCACTTACTAACTACATAAACTCAAGCCAGTTACTTAAACTGTGTCTCCCTTTCTTCATCTATATAATGCAGATAATAACGGGATTTTGTCAAGAGCCGTGAAGAGTCTTAGATTTTACCTTATGTGCAAACTAACAAATTAACTTGCCACAGTTTCACATTTACTGACAGAAGACACAAAACTTCTGGATCTGAGACAAGCAGATAGCCAAAGTGTCAACATTGTTGTGTCAGTTGCCCAAAACAAAGTTCCCAGTGGCACTGTAGGTTTGGCTAGATGAATGCTTGCACACACTGAGAACTGTGCTAGAGAAGAGGAATTCTGGGCCTGGAGAGGTTGCTGCTTTACAGCAGCCTGTAAGCAAGCCAACTCTTTGTCCCAGAGCTGGATATTACCTCATCTCCCAAGCACTGCAAACACAATCTTGAAAAGTGACTCAGGTAAAAAGTTCTCAGGGCCTTGCATTCTTGGCATTCTCAGCAAGATGGATAGCAGTGCAAGAGACCCATGGAAAACGAACTGTCTCCAACAGATTGCTGAAAGGGTTGAATGAGTTAACATATGCAAGGTGCTAAGAAGAGTAACAACTCTGTAGAAGCATTAGTAGTAGTAGTAGTAGAAGCAGTGGTAGAAGTATTATAGTAGTAGCAGTGGTAGTATATGGATGTTAGCTGCTTGTTTCTTTAAAGTAGCCCCTCAATAATATATGTATGTATCTAATATAAAATATATATTAGGTACATATATACATTTGGACAGATATATCAGATAGATATAATAGATATACAATATATATTTTAGAAAGTTGCAGAAATACAAATGAAAATAAACTCTTAAAATCTCCACCAATGCCACCATCAAGTTTTATCCATTTTGTTTTGCTTTTTGTTCTTCTATGCATATATATTTTTATTTTCTTAAATTGATATCCAAGTCCAGACACCATTTTTATCTTACTTTTTCCACTTTTTATGACATTGTGAGCATTTTCCATTCAGTAAATATTAGTCTAAAATTAACTAATTTTAATAATATTCCAATGTATGCATATATCATAAATTTTTTACTTATTCCCTTACTGTTGGACATTTTGGCTGTTTCTCATTTTCTGCTAGATGCTTAACTTCTACCACAAATGATTAAGTTAAGTGGAATTCCAATTAGAAGCAACCCAAAACATAAAGTTACATAAATTTAATTCCTGGACTCTCAACTCTAAGTCTTTCCTTAATTGGCAATAAGCTTGTTCTTTTTCCTCAAACCACATGAAACTTAATATCTAATTTATCCCAAGTTCCCTCATGAACTACACACTTCGCATTAATAGGGAGTCACTGTGGCAGTGAGTTTTGGCTAGGGCAGAATCTAACATTGTCATAGAAGCTTACTTAATTTACGAAAACCTACTCTGCAAACTTTGTTATGATTCCCTATGGAAATATATCCCCTGTCTTTCAGCCATTTTCTAACTGAAAAGCAATAAAAAAAAGAAGCAAAAGAGGTATCAAAAAAGATCCATTCATAAAAATTTTACCCATACAAGAGCCCTCAAGATCAACCTACTTTTATTCTACATCTAATTGTAAACTACTTCTCATAAATTAACACTTATTGAATCCCCTAGTGTATCAGGTACATATGTCAGATATGTTACATGCCTCATTATAGTCTCTGCAGATTGGGAAACATTAGAAGATCTATAAAACACTGGGAAACATATAGAAGATCTATAAAAGTAGAACTGAGCTCTAAAACCGAAATCATCTTAGCCCATTTAGTGCAATGGCTTCTCTACAGGAACATCTCAAGAGAAACTTAGACTCATAAGTATTCCCTCAAGTTATTAAGAAAACATTCTATTGACGTTTATACCATGATAAAGACACTTGCATTCAAGATATATTTAACAAATATTTTTACTAATGTGCTTAAAACAGTTACCTTTAATTTTTTTTAAATGTGTTTATGTGAAACCAATTGTTTTTTGACATTAAATATGTGGAACTTTTAGTCATTACTTTGCTGAATGGGCCACCTATGTCATTTCTTCTTTCCATTTTGCTTTCATGTCATCTGATGATTAGTTTCCTTCTCTGGAACATTTACCATAATGGAAGACATAGCTTTAGCTAATCAAATAAAATGTAAAGAATAACAAGGAAGAGTGAAAACATAAATCACAATGACATTCTAACCAGAGGATACAGAAATGGAAAAAAATGTGTGCTATGAGGTGTTAACAAATATTTCCTTTGTTTATAAGCCAAATAGAACTGAACTAGCCATCCATAATTTTTGGAAAGAAAATCAAAATAATGGAATTTTGTTTATCTGATTGGTTTTGGGTCTTGTTTTTAGTGCTTTCTCTTCTGCTTTATCTCACTTTTCTTTAGTGCTTTAGTGCTACAACAGTTCTGTTAGTAAAAGCTCCCTGTTAATATAAAACAGCAATTAATTCAACCTTATTGTCCTTCAAATTTGTCAAGACAAAAGAAGTTTAACTTTTTTGGGGTTCTATTAAACTTCTATTTATCTAGTTTTTCCTATCAGAGGCAGTTAATTAAAATCAAACAAGTTTGTAATGGGGATCAAAGCAGAATAGCAGCTGTGAAAGGCGATATACAGTGAACAAACTGTGATGCAGAAGCTGAAGGGGCTTAGATGAGGTAAGGAGAGTCTAAATTCCTCCCAAAGAAGAGTAACTTTTCTTTCTAAAAGCCTTAAAACCACAGCAAGATGAAGAAGACGGACAGTGAGTGTGATGGCAAGAGAATAAGTCTCTAGGGGTCCCCTCACTTAAAAGAGGGAAGGCAGGGGCTTCCCTGGTGGCGCAGTGGTTGAGAGTCCACCTGCCGATGCAGGGGACACGGGTTCATGCCCCGGTCTGGGAAGATCCCACATGCCTCACAGCGGCTGGGCCCGTGAGCCATGGCCGCTGGGCCTGCACGTCCAGAGCCTGTGCTCCGCAACGGGAGAGGCCACATCAGTGAGAGGCCTGCGTACCGCAAAAAAAAAAAAAAAAAAAAAAAAAGAGGGAAGACAGGAAAAGCATGTTGTTGGTGATCAATCAATCAAGTCTTTGTGAGCAGGCCCCAGGAATCACCCTCCCCATGGTAGGTCCTGATAAACTATGGAGAGGGGCCAAGGAACAGTAGCAATGACAAGCTGAGAATGTCCTCTAAAGATCACTTAAAATCTAAAATTCTGATGGATTTAAATGCTGTAATTTTTCCAGTTAAAGAAAATCTTTATCATAAATACCAATTTGCAAATAGAGAGTACAAATACCAAGACATGTACTCTTATCTGTTCTAATATAAAGAACCCTCTACTGTGCAGTTATATATGAGGAAAAAGTCCTTAGCTTTGATAAGTAACAGCTCACTCAATAGTAAGATCAAAGAGTAGCCTAACTGACTTTTTCAGCATACTATTCTAATGTTTAGTCAGAAAAAAACAAGTACCCTGAGAATCCCTGATTTGGTTTCAATGTATGACTTTCAATCCGGTTTTTCAATACAATCACTCAATTCTGTGACTACAGGTATCATTAAAATGATATGGAAATGCCTTAAGAAAAAAGTGGGATATGACTGAGCCCCTATGTGTCAGGCACTTTATAGAGGATATCTCATTTGACTCTCACAACAAATCAGAAAAGTTGAATAATTTATCCCTTGCCCAAGTTGATATAGCTTTCTGGGGGAGAAGGCAGGATCTGATTTTAAGATGGTCTGGCTTCATAGTTCATTTTCTGTTCATTACACCATACTACCTTCTATCATTTCCTTGCATAGGAAGGTGAAGGACTGACCCATAGATTATTTTCCCAAGTGAGCCAAAAATGCATTGTTATGATACAGAGACATTAAGAAGTACTTCAAAGGAAGTGAGAAAAGGCCCTATCCACTGAAAAGCTTTTTTGATATACTAAACATTTCCAAAATGCTGGGGCTTCCTCTACCAGTCAGCAGAGACCAGACACCAAAGAACTGATTGTACATATGATAGGGGATTCCCTGTCTTTCACCTTTATTTTCCCCATCCTAGCATGAAGAAACATTATACCATAGAAGACACCAACCCCCCCCATTATCTTCCCTGCCAAAACAGTCTTTAAAAAATGTATATATAGGATATTTAAAACATATAAAATGTGTGCAGAATAAAACAATATATAGCCAAGTACTCACATCCCAACTTAGCAAACAGCATTTAGTCACATCAGATTTTAAGACTACGTATGATTAGGGGAAAAAATTCAAAAGGAGGAGAGTCTCTTAATAAATTTTATTACACATAGTGTGAGGGAAACCCATTAAAAAGTCAAGAGATATTTCTGTCCCAAAGCACATTAAATAATTTATATGACATGCTTAATATGTCTAAAAACTAAGTACGCATAATGGAAAATGTACAATAGAAGAATTAAGAGGGTTGCTTCTATGTAGAACTCAGTGGTATCAGAGATATAACTCTGAGACTCAAGGCTGTGCACAGTCAAAGCAGACAGCAGACACAATAACATGTTAAATTACCCACATGATGGATGGCTTAATGAACCCCCTTGTGTTGATCATACTTGGCATTAATCAAAGAGCCATGAACAGATTCCCTTATTTTCTCAATGCTTCTCTGATAAACCAATTTCACTTAACCTTGGACAGCAACTTTAATAGCTTCCACAGGACACCTGTTGATACATTCCTGGGTATACAATGATTAAACCACAACCCAGGAAATATGCCATGAATTTTCTTCATTTGAAATTAGAATTTTTATTCTTGACTATTTGTGTAAAGTATGCTAAAAACACTGAGATATGTAAAGATTTTCATTTTTTTTTTTTTCTTTTTTTGCGGTATGCGGGCCTCTCACTGTTGTGGCCTCTCCCGTTGCGGAGCACAGGCTCCGGATGCGCAGGCCCAGCGGCCATGGCTCACGGGCCCAGCCGCTCCGCGGCATATGGGATCCTCCCAGACCGGGGCACGAACCCGTATCCCCTGCATCGGCAGGCGGACTCTCAACCACTGCGCCACCAGGGAGGCCCGTAAAGATTTTCATTTATCCATGCTCTATTTCAAAACATTAATTAATGTCATATTCATGAAAAAAATAACACATTACCAAAACTTTGGTAGCTCTGAGAATTGATCCCTGATCACATGCCCCTCACTCCCTCACAATATAACTACCATTCTAAATTTATGCTTATTTCCATATATTACCTATACTTTTACTCCACTTGTATACATTCCTAAACAACATGTATCACAGTCTTTACATGTTTCCAAAACTAAATGCAAATGGTTTTATATAGTACAAACACTTCTGCAACTTTCTTTTTTTGATGATCATATGTTTGTGAGATTCACAAAGATGTTGATATAGAAGGATCTGTAATAATATTTCAACTGCATGATTCCATTGTATCAATATATAACCTTTTCCTATTGACAAACAGAATTGCTTTGCCATTATAAATAATGCTGTTCTAAATGTTTTTATACCTGCATTCATACATGAGAACTTCCCGAGGCTACACTTACAAGTGAGATTTCTGGGACTTCCCTGGTGGTGTAGTGGTTAAGAATCCACCTGCCAATGCAGGGGACATGGCTTCGAGCCCTGGTCCAGGGAGATCCCATGTGCCACGGACCAACTAAGCCTGTGCACCATAACTACTGAGCCTGAGCTCTAGAGCCCGCGTGCCACAACTACTGAAGCCTGCACACCTAGAGCCCACACTCTGCAACAAGAGAAGCCACCACAATGAGAAGCCCACGCACTGCAACAAAGAGTAGCCCCCACTCACCACAACTAGAGAAAGCCCACGCACAGCAACCAAGACCCAATGCAGCCAAAAATAAATTTATAAAAAATAAATATATAAAAGTTACACACAATTTTTTTAAAAAAAGGATATTATGAGGGTTTAATGTTTGTTATGGACTGAATTGTGTCCCCTCAAAAATAAATAAATAAATAAAAGTGAGATTTCTGGATAAAAAGTTATGTGCATCTTCAACTAAACTAGATATTAAAACTGTTTTGGATGGAAGCAAGTTCAACAAATTCACAAACCCTCTCTCCTTTCACCTTTTTAAATAGATATTACCAAACATAAATTTCAACTACAACAATGCTTGATTCTGGGTGAATCTTCCTTCCATCAGACATTAAAAGAAGTTTGTTCTTTTATCCATAATTATGTTCCATCTCCTCAACCCAAGTAATTAAGTTAATCAGGCCACAGTCCAAAGGGATTGCCAGTGATTAAATGTGGCCTTTCTTGGGATTGGATCAAGATGGTGGAGGGAAAGGACGTGGAGTTCACCTCCTCCCATGAACACATCAAAAATACATTTATGTGTGGAACAATTCTCGAAGAAAACTAACTGGAAACTGGCAGAAAGATTCCTGTACAAGCAAGACTGTAAGAAAGATATACACATAATTTGGTAGGAAGGGAAGGAAAGTAAATGGGTCAGGACCTATGCCCCTGGGAAGGGACTCAGAGGAAAAGGGAGATTACACAGGTGGACATCTACCCAGAGGAGTGAGCGCATTGAGTCACAGATTGGGGACCTAGTCCTGGGGAACAACATGGAGTAGACAAGCTCAATTGGCTGCTTGGAGGGCTGCTGGGACAAACAGAAGGCTCGGTGGAGAAGCCTGGATTCTGTTCCTGAGGACAGTGCATGCTGGCTAGCCCCTGAGACAGGGAAGAGAGAGGTCTGCCCTAGTGGCTGCCTAGTTTTCCTCAACCACCTCACCACATGCCCCAGCCCAAACTGAGCAAATGCTCCAGCCCCCTCACACCATGCCTTAGTGCAGCACTGGATCTGGGATGGTCACAACTAGAGGAAAGACTCGACTTTGGAACACAGAAGTAACCCTGTCCCAGGGCAGAGTCCTGGGTGGGAAAGCAGCAGCCATTGTTGATGCTTACTCAAGCAGCGCCTCAGGAGCTACCTACATCTCTGACAGCAGCTGCTCCACCACAGCTGGCCTCCTGATACACACTGAAGAGTCCACATGGGCCTCCACCAGCCCTGTAGAGCAGTTTCATGGCAAGGCAGTGGGCAGCAAAGGTGGTGGGCAATCAGCAGATGTGACAGACAGATGAGACTTGTGCCTGAGACTGTGTCTGGGCAGAGCCATGAACTCATGCACAGGCAGCATATCAGACCTTTGTGTGCACACAGGCCCCAATTCCTCCAGCACTGCCCCCTCTGGGGCAAAGGTCAGAGTGTAGGGAGAGGGAAAAACACACACTTAAGGAACAGAGACAGCTCAAGCATGATCCACATGGCTTCTGCTTTAGCATCTTGGGATCAGACCATGCCCCTGATAAGGCAGTGACAGCCACTGAGCAGAAAGGAAGTCCTTCCTCACACCCAGTGCCAGCTCTAGCCCCTCCATCTCCAGCCCTACCCCCTACCAAGGTGACAGCTGCCAGAACCATGAGGAAAACTGTGTCTTGCATCCATATCAAATCCAGCTCTCCCACCTTAGGCACTGGGCTGCAGTCTGTATAGAGATGTTCCACATAACAACACCCCTTCAACACAGCAACAGGTAACTGCTTCACATAAATTCATAGAGGCAGAGAAAGTTAAGCAAAATGAAAAGGCATAGGAAGTACTCTCAATTGAAACAGCAAAATGAAATCCCTGAAAATATAAAAATAAAACAGAAATAAGCAATTTACCAGATAAAGCATTCAAAACATTAGTAATAAAAATCTTAACTGGATTAAGGAAAACAATTGATCTAAACAGTGAACATTTTAACAAGGAACTAGAAAATATAAGAAAAAGACCCAATCAAGAATGAATAATTCAATAGCTGAACTAAAAAGGCACACTTAGCAGACTAAGTAATACAGAAGAACACATAAGTGATCTGGAAGATATAATAATAGAAATCACCAAATCAAACCAGCAGAAAGAAATCAAATTAAAAAATGAAAGCAGGGTTTCCCTGGTGGCGCAGTGGTTGAGAGTCTGCCTGCCAATGCAGGGGACACAGGTTCGTGGCCCGGTATGGGAAGATCCCACATGCTGTGGAGCAGCTAGGCCCATGAGCCATGGCTGCTGAGCCTGCGCGTCTGGAGCCTGTGCTCCGCAACCAGAGATGCCACAACAGTGAGAGGCCCGCGTACCACAAAAAAATAAATAAATAAAGCAATTAAGAGATCTCTGAGATAGCATTAAGCATTCCAACATTTGCATTATAGGTATTCCAGGAGAAGAGAGAGAGAGAAGGGAATAGAAAATGTATATGAGGAAATTATGGCTGAAAATTTCCAAAACTTGAAGAAAGAAACAGATATGCAGGTACAGGAGGAAGCACAGATGGTCCCAAAGAAGATGAACCCAAACAGTCCCACACTAAGATATATCATAATTAAAATGGCAAAAGTTAAAGAGAGAATTCTAAAGGCAGCAAGATAAAAAACAAAGAGTTATATGCAAGGGAATCCCCGTAAGGCTATCAGCTAATTTCTCTGCAGAAGCTTAGCAGGCCAGAAGGGAGTGGCATGATATAATCAAAGTGTTAAAAGAAAAAAAACCTTCAACCTACAATACTATAGCCAGCAATATTATCATTTAGAATAGGAGAGATAAAGAACTTCTCAGACAAGCAAAAACTAAGAGTTCATCAATACTAAACTTACCCTAAAAAAATGTTGAAGGGTTTTCTCTAAATAGAAAAGAAGAAGCTAAAGGAAAGGGAAAATCCCACTGGGAAAGGCAAATATATACAATAGTACAGACTGATGATCACTCATTAAAATTAAGCAGTAAATAGATCAAAAGACAAAAAATTGTAAAATCATCTATAACTACAATAAACAGTTAAGGAATAAGCCTGAAGATGAAAAATATGATATCGAAAACAAAATGTGGGGGAGGAGAGTAAAAAGAAAAGATCTTTTTGAATGTGTTTGAACTTAAATGACTACCAGTTTAAAACAAGACACAATTATAGGTTAACATATATGAACCCCATGGTAACCACAAACCAAAAACATACAATAGATACACAAAAACTAAGAAGAAAGGAACACAAGCAAATAACTAAAGAAAATCATCAAACCACAAGGGAAGAAACAAAAGAAGAAATGGGGCTTCCCTGGTGGCGCAGTGGTTGAGAGTCCACCTGCCGATGCAGTGGACACGGGTTCGTGCCCCGGTCCAGGAAGATCCCAAATGCCATGGAGTGGCTAGGCCCGTGAGCCATGGCTGCTGAGCCTGCACAGCTGGAGCCTGTGCTCCACAACGGGAGAGGCCACAACAGTGAGAGGCCCACGTACCGCAAAAAAAAAAAAAAAAAAAAAAAAAGAAGAAATGAACAGAGAACTACAAAAACAACTATATTTCTTTTATGCCATATAGAAAAAATAATAAAGTGGCAATAAGTACATATTTATCAAGAATTACTTTAAATGTCAATAGACAAAATGTTCAAAATACACAAGGTGGCCAAATGGATAAAAAATAGAAGACACTTCAATATGCTTCCTACAAGAGACTCACTTCATGGAGAAAGACACACACAGACGTAAAGTTATGGGATATAACTGTTTCATGCAAACGGAAATAACAAGAAAGCAGGGGTAGTAATACTCATATCAGACAAAATAGACTTGAAAACAAAGGCTATAGCAAAAGACAAAGAAGGGCATTATATAATGATAAAGAAATCAATACAAGAAGAGGATATTACACTTGTTAACATATATGCACCCAATATAGGAGCACCTAAATATATAAAGCAAATACTAACAGACATAAAGGGAGAAATTGACAATAATACAATAATCATAGGGAATGTTAACACCACACTCACATCAAGGGACGGATCATCCAGACAGGAAATCAATAATACAACAGTGGTCATAAATAGCACAACAGTGGTCATAAACATTTAAATTTAATTGATACCAACATGATATTCCATCCCAAAACAGCAAAATACCCATTCTTTTCAAGTGTACATGAAATGTTCTCCAGAACAGATCACATTCTAGGCCACAAAACAAGTCTCAAAATAAGAGGAGAAAAATTATATCAAGCATTTTTTCTGACCACAACGGTATGGAACTAGAAGTCAATCAGAGAAAGAAAAATGGAAAAAAACAAACACGTGGAGAGTAAACAACATGATACTAGAAAACTAATGGGTCAACCTAGAAATCAAAAAGGAAATCAGAAAATACCTTTAGACAAATAAAAATGGAAACACAACATTCTAAAATCTATGGGATTCAGCAAAAGCAATTCTAAGAGGGAGGTTTATAGAGAAACAGGCCTTCTTCAAGAAACAAGAAAAATCTCAATAAAACAACCTAACATACCACCTAAAGGAATTAGAAGAAGAACAAACAAAGCCCAAAGTCAGCAGAAGGAAGGAAATAATAAAGATCAGAGAGGAAATAAATAAAACAGAGATCAAAAAAAAAAAAAAAACAGAAAAGATCAATGAAACCAAGAGCTGGTTTTTTTGAAAAGACAAACAAAACTGATAAACCTTTAGCCAGGCTCACCAAGAACAAAAGAGAGATGACCTAGATAGTACTGTGCATAGTACTGTCACAAAAACAGACACACAAGTCAATGCAACAGAATAGAGAACCAAAAATAAACCCACACACCTATGGCCGATTAATCTATGACAAAGGAGGCAAGAATATACAGAACATACAATGGAGAAAAGACAGTCTCTTCAACAAGCAGAACTGGGAAAACTGGACAGCTGCATATAAAACAATGAGATTAGAAAATTTCCTCACACCATATACAAAAATAAACTCAAAATGGATTAGAGACCTAACAGTAAGACCTGAAATCATAAAACTCCTAGAAGAGGGCTTCCTTGGTGGTGTAGTGGTTGAGAGTCCGCCTGCCAATGCAGGGGACACGGGTTCGTGCCCCAGTCCGGGAAGATCCCACATGCCGCAGAGCAGCTGGGCCCGTGAGCCATGGCCACTGAGCCTGCACGTCCGGAGCCTGCGTTCTGCAACGGGAGAGGCCACAACAGTGAGAGGCCTGAGTACTGCAAAAAAAAAAAAAAAAAAAAAAAAAACTCCTAGAAGAGAACATAGGCAAAACACTCTTTGACATAAATCATAGCAGTTTTTTGGATCTGTATCCAAAGGCAAGAGAAATAAAAGAAAAAAAAATGGACCTAATTAAGCTTAAAAGCTTTTGTATAGCAAAGGAAACCACTGACAAAATGAAAAGACAACCTAATAAATGGGAGAAAATATTTGCAAATGATTTGATCAACAAGGGATTAATATCCAAAATATACAAACAGCTCATACAACTCAATATCAAACAAACAAACAATCAAAACATGGGCAGAAGGCCTGAATAGCCACTTTTCCAAAAATGACATACAGATGGCTAACAGGGAAATGAAAAGAAGCTCAACATCACTAATTATTAGAGATGTGCAAATTAAAACAAAAATGAGATATCACCTCACACCTGTTAGAATGGCTATCATCAAAAAATCTACACATAACAAATGCTGGTAAGGATGTGGAAAAAAGGGAACCTTTGTACACTGTTGGTGGGAATGTAAATTGGTGTAGCCACTTAGGAAAACAGTATGGAGGTTTCTCAAAAAACTAAAACGACCATGTGATCCAGTAATTCCACTCCTTGGTATGTATTCGGAAAAAACGAAAACACTAAGTCAAAAAGATACATGCACCCGAATGTTCATAGCAGCACTATTTACAATAGCCAAGATAGGGAAGCAACCCAAATGCCATCAACAGACAAATGGATAAAGAAGATGTGATATGTATATACACGATGGAATATTACTCAGCCATAAAAAAGAATGAAAGTATGCTATTTGAAGCAACATGGATGGACCTAGAGAATATTATGCTTAGTGAAATTAGTCAGACAGAGAAAGACAAACACTGTATGATATCACTTATATGTGGCATCTAAAAAATAATATAAATGAGTGTATATGCAAAACAGAAACAGACTTACAGATATAGAAAACAAACTAGTGGTTACCAAAGGGGAGAAAAAAAAAGAGGGGAAAATGAGGGGTATGGGATTAAGGGATACAAACTACTATATATAAAATAGATAAGCAACAAGGATATACTGTATAGCACAGGAAATTATAGCTATTATCTTGTAATAACTTTTAATGGAGTATAGTCTATAAAAATACTGGATCACTATGTTGTACACCTGAAACCAATATAATATTGTAAGTCAACTATAGTTCAATTTTTTAAATGTGGCCTTTCTTATCTTTGGTGTAGCCATTCTGAAAAATAAAGACCTCTTACCTCTTTTTGAGAGCAATTTGGCAATATCTATCAACAGTCTTTAAAACTGACTAGTCTTTGATTCAGAGGTATCTGGAAATTTAAGGACATATTCAGAGGTATACATGAAAATTTGTATGGTAAGATATTGACCTTAGTGTTAAATATGATGTCCGTTGCAATGTTGTTGGTACAACAAGCAAATTACCTATAAGGTAGCAACTAAATAAATGGTTGTATATTCACATAACTGCACATTAAGCAGAAATTTAAAAGAATGAGGTAGAAGAAAATGAACTGATACATTATTGTTTCGGTTATTGTTTGCTATATAACAAACCACTCAAATACAAAGCAATTATTTACAATTTCTTAGGGTGCTGTGAATTGACTAAAGGTATTCTTCTGATCTTTCTGGTGTTGGTTGGGGCCATTCAAAGCATCGCATTCAGCTGGCAGGTGAGCTGGAGCTAGAACATCCAAGAAGACCTCACTCACACAGCTGTCATTTGGTGTGGTTGTCACCTGGAACACCTCAGTTCCCTTCCATGAAACTTCTCTTCATCCAGAAGTCTAGACCAGTTGCCTTACAGCATGGTAGCTGTGTTCCAAGAGGGAGTGATCCAAGAGGACAAGCCCCACCGTGCAAGTTCTTATCAAGCTTCTTCTTGCATCAAGCTTGCTAATGTCCCACTGGCCAAAGCAAGACACGTGGTCAAACCCAGACACAGTGTGGGAAAGGACTACACAAGGCTGTCAGTCCACGAAGCATGATTCATTAGGCATCACCTAATGAATGTGTAACAGTCTACCACAATTACTAAGCAAACAAATGAAAAATGTGTAACGGTCTACCACAATTATTAAGCAAACAAATGAAAAAAGCAGAAGAGTAAAATAGGATAAACATTGTTGTTTTTAAAAAAAAATTAACCATCATTTTCAAAATGTGTACATAGAATATATCAGGAAGAACACATAACAAGCAGTGTTTGAAACACTGGAGTGAAATTTGCATGGGAAGTGGTAGTCAGGAACAGACTTTTTAATGTTTGTGTTGCTTAAATTTTTTATAATAATCATATATTTTATAACTTTAAAGCTATGAAAGAAAATGAGATTGTAGAAGAATAATTACATAAGTGAATATGTAATATATATCAACTGAAATATATCAACTGAAATAACATATCAACAGAAAAATGTTAATGGGATTATTTCAAGATAAAGGAATTGTGAGAAATTTGTTTCCCTTCATGGTTTTCTATATCATCCACACTTCGTATGAGAAATACACATAGACTTTGACATTAAGAAAAAAAAATGAAGAGGAAAGAGAATGAACTCAAACCATTGGTCAAGTCTTTCTTATTCCTCATGCAAGTACTTCCAAATTACTGCAGCATTACTTTATCTATATTTTACATTACCAAAATGCTCATATGTCTAACAGTAATAAAATTTTCCCAGTGGCAAAGTGAAGACTATATGTGCTAATCTATTTTGCATCATGTTTTGCAATCTAATAAGATCATGAAGCAACTGGAAATGGTTCCATGATGATGGGTGTTTCCAAATATGCATTTTGGATTTCCCAAACTCAAATCCATATTTGCTAACTTAGGCACTTTCTGATGAAGCACTTTCCCAATTGTTTACAGCTGTCATTATGTCTTAACCAGGCCATCAGTTCTATGATAGCAGGGAAGAGTGCATTCCTTTTCTTCACTGTTTTTTGAGAATAGATTATTGTCCCCTCACATTCAATTGTGATCTGATATTGTGTGTGATTTCATTAATTTTTTTAAGTGGCCATCATTAATATAATCTGGTCCCATGTAACTGAAGGTACAGTACTCTATGTGATGGAAGAAGTGAAGAACATTCCCCCTCTACTTTTTTTAATAAGGAGAGATTTTTTTTAAGTTAAACATTATGCTTTAAAATATATTAATCATAATTCATGGAAACCTAGTTAAATTTAACTGTGTTTATTATTATTTACACAAAACATTTTTAGATATTATTTATGAATACATAACACATGCAGTGAAAATGATAAACTATATTCACAACATATTTGTGATAATGGCTCTTGCTGGGATTGAGGGAGTACAAAGGGTTAGGGATGGAGGGGTTTTTTAGCTGTATCTATAATTTTTTCATAAAAAAAGATTATGAGCTGAAAGAATTGTTAGATCTGGGTGATAGAAAAATAAGCATCTGTTATATTATCTTCTGTATGTTGAAGTATTTTGTAATTAAAACATTTTTAATTAGAAAAATAAAAAGAAATTTAAGTGCAGCTGGTGCCATCATCAGGATGGCTATGACAGAGTCATGTACAACTAATGAGGTGATTCCTGAAATAAACCAGGCCCAGAAGAATCAGATGCTCAATAACCCAGTCATGCCAGGGTTATTTTTAGGCCAAGAATTTGATCCAAGACATGTATACAACAGGACTACACTTTCCTTAATATGTTGTCTCTGGGGCAAAAATTAAGGGCCCAGTTTTGGCAGGGTGTGCTGGCTTTTTTTGGCTCTCGTTGGAGACAGAACAGGTCTAAATCCAACTCTCTCTCCTGCTTTTGGGACTAGAGCCTGACCAGAGGGGAGCCTCATTAGAATCCAGACAAATCTCCAGGCCCTGGACTTTGCTTGACAAAGACCAAGTATCAAGAGGTAGTTTCTCCCTATGGCCAGAGCTGGCCTTTCCCAAAGATGGGGAAGAAATACCAGCTGAAGATTTGAAGGAAAGGTCTATTTACATTCCAGCAAGTGCAGGAATATGCAACTTACATAAAATTACCACAGAGAACATGGTCACCATTCCTCTAACCAAGTTTTCCAGATTCCCAAATCAACTGATCTTTCTATTGGATTGATGTCCAAATCTGGTAAATAATTAAGATTTCCAGTCACTTTTTGAATACAACAAATGGAGTCCCTGCCTCCATTACCCCACCTCCATGAGTAATACTCCCTTTTGAAACTTTAGCAGTATGGCCCTGTCCTGTGTGGGGATGGGATGGGGGAGGGATGGTTCGTGTGTGTGGGGTCTGTGTATGTGATGTCTGCATGTGGTGTATACATAGTGTGTGTGTTTTGTGTTTGTGTGTTCTGTGTATGTAAGCTCCCAAGTGGTTCTGATACATTCTCTCCTTGGGCCTTGGATTGGAAAATTACTTCATTTAGATTAAATTATTTATTACTGACTCAATTTGGAGATTTACCCCACAAGCATCCTTCCTTATTAATGCAGCAAGGCACCATTTTCTATAGCTACAGATGGTGTCTGAACCAAGCAGGTGAGCTGGGAAGTTGCTTCTATTAAGAGGATGGTACACAGTTTCTGCATTTTAGAGTAGAAACACTGGCCTTGGTTCTTGGGGCCAACTCTCTAAAATGTCTAGAAAGGATTGCCATGTTGAGTCTTTTACTTGTAAGAATGTACATTTTGTGAGAACAGGGGATGTATCTGTTAATCACCACTGTATCCCAAATACTTGGTAGAGCGTCTGGCACATAGTATATACTCAACAAATATTTGTTCAATGAACAAAAGACAAGGAATGAAGAGGTAGACTTTGTTCTCAGGAAAGCCAAGTAATAATGGAATATCTAAATGCATATGTTTCAGACTAAATCCTTAGTCCATCTGTGCCATGATATAAAAGACAGTCTTCTTTTGAGGCCAAATGGCAATGACAGTTATTGAACTGTTTGTTCTAGTTCATTTGTTTGTCTATGTGTTGATGTTTTCCTTCCTCTGTATTAGGCTAAAGGCAGAAAAGTTTGGAACTCTGATATAGCCCTGACAAGAAGGGAAAGAAGAGGAAATCTGAAGGGCATGCTCCCCTTTGGGGAAGATAACCTGCCCTCTAGCAACCCGCAGGGCCTCAGGAGGGGGCACTCTCTGAAGAAGCCTGACCTAGAGCAGAGACTGAGTCAGTGTTAAGTTTTTGTCTGCATTGTAATACCCTGGGTGTCCTTAAGCTTTAATGAAAGCTATGTTAAAACCACAGGCCAACGTCAGTTGGGAGTTGAGAATTAAGGTCTGAGAATGGGGAGCTGCAGCAACATGGAGGGGCTATGAGGTGGCAGCAGGATGCAGAGAGCAAAAGAGTCCAGAGCCATCACTGGAAGTGGTCCTGGCAAGCACAAATCTCAGTGGATTTGAGAAACAAGTATTTTCTGAAGCACTTAATGAACACTGGTAGAAAGAATGCAAAATAAGATGAGAGCTTTGGACAGGAATTTGGAAAGAGGTCTTGCTAAAAATATTTGCGGCTTTAAAGGGAAAGGTGTCTTCTCCAGGCTGGAAAAGTTGAATTTTGGAGTGAACCCAGTGGTTGATATGAGGACCTAAACCTACTCTGCTTATTAGATTAATACTCTGAAATAGTATGTTAGTGTTCAATGATTCAATAAGCATTCAAGTGTTTGCTAGGAGCAAAATACTGTACTAGGTGAAAAGGGATAAAGACAAATGTGCTTATGTACATTTCTCTATGTACATATGCAGACATTCTAGACATATACTAAATATATATAGACACACATGCAAACATATACACAAACATACATAAATGACATCATAAAAAACACATCATTTTTAGAGCTATGATTCACCATTATTAATGGCTGTATTACCATATCATAGTAATGTTTCCTTAATCATTCAGTCATTTAAGAAATATTTATTGAATGCCTATAAATCAGTTAGAATTTATTCAGCTGTAAGTAATAGAAAATCTCATACTGCAAGATCAGGATTGCCCCAAAATGACTAGAAGCTCACTCTAGAGAACAAAGTATCTGAGACTGGGGATCCCCTTTCTCTCAGCAGGAGGGGCTGCACCCCAGCTTGGCCCCCCACAGGACTCATGGCTTCCTCCATCTTATGAACCTCAAGGCAGCTCTGTTCCCAGAAGACTCATGTGCCACCTGACACCCCCAAAGTTAAGCAGCTTATGTACTGTCCCAATGACAAGGCTGTTCTCAATGCTTGCACTCTAAGGAAAGGAAGAGTGTAAACCTACACTGCATGTTCCAGAGATTGCCAGGCCCCTGAATGTTTCCCAGTATGGTGATGGGAAGATGGGAGACTGGTCCTTCTTTTCCCTTGCCAAGCTTGGGTGTGTGAGGGTGATTGCTGGCATTGGTTAAGTGCTTAGACTATATCAGGGCCAATATTTCTGTTATTTTCTTGGCCTTTTTCTTTTGCTTTTTGTCTCGTGGTCACAAGATATCTGCTGTTTGCTATCTTGATTTTTAATTTTTAAAATGTAGATATATGGTGCATGGACCTCAAGCTGTAGTCTTATTGTGGACCCTGCAAAAGTTAAGGACAAGGCTGTTTGTTTCTATCCCTTACATTGAAATAACTCATCAAGGCGAACAATGATTTCCACATTGCTTAACTGAATAATTTATAGTCCTCATTCCCTCCGACCAGTAAAATTTGACATAGTTTATCTCTCTCTGATTTTTAAAATACTTTTTTCACCTGGTTTCTAGGATACAAATCTTCTTGAATCTTCTCTTTCCTCACTGGCCACTTCTTTACAATCTCCTTTGGGGGCCCCTCCTAATCTTCTCAGGTTCTAGATGCTGGAGAACCCAAAGATTCACTCTCTAAGAACTTTTCCCATTCTTTGTGTGATTTCATTCAGTTTCATGGCTTGTTTCAATGATAATTTTAAGTTCTGTTCTCAAGTTCTTGAACCCCAGATTTATTTATCCATCTGTCTCTTGACTTCCCAGTTGATATTTTAATAACCATCTCAAACTTAACATGACTAAAACCAAACTCCTTTTTCCTCAAATCCTTCCTTCAAAACCCTGCTCCTCCAAAGAAATCCCCATTTCGTTGGCAATATTTTTGTTGAGTTAATCAAGGCAGAAATATGTAGTTATCCTTAATTCCTCTTTTACTCTCTCCCATTCTATCCACTAAGAAATGCTCTTGGCTCCATCTGTAAAATAAATTCAGGATCTGTTACAACCTCAAGTGATACCTGGTCTAAGTTTCTATCATTGCTCACCTGATTATTAGAAGAGCCTCCTAACTACATTTTCTGCTTCAGTTCTTGTTCCCTACAGTCTATTCTCAACACAGTGCCCAAAAAACTTTTAAACATGTCAGATCATGAGCAAAAGGCAAAGTTCTCAAAATAACCTAAAATTGTTACATAATCATGCCTTCAATTTTTATCATGCTCTTATCCAGCCTACTTGTTGTTCCTTCTAAAACAGAAGACTTAAAGAGCTAGAAACTATCTATGACGATAGTTCAAGTTCAGTGGTTCCTAATATCTTGCTACACATTTCACTAATTGTAATATTTTGCCATGTACTCTTAGTCATGCAGCCCCTTCCTCCTGCCACATTCATTTTATTTGCATTTATAGAACTTTAAGTATTAGGACCCTGGCAAAGTTTTCAATTCCAAAAGGGTTTCTTCCATTCAAGAAAGAGGTTATCATTATTGCTATTAATACTTCATGAATCCCTGCTGCCAATAAGAGCATGCTTAATGAGGTGTATTTACTTTATCAGCTATCTAGACATACTTTTGTATATTAGTATATATATAAAACAGTATCAAATATATATAATTATACATATTTGCTGACCTTGAGGAATTAAAATTTATGTGGGGAGTTCAAATTTGGGAATATAAACAGCTTGGTCTATTGGTTATTGACTTAAAATCCACGTAATTTATTCCTCCTAAATACATAAGAAGGATATGCCTATCGTTATGCTTATTTCCTAGTTCAATGTGAAAGCATAGTGTGACCAAATTAAGGTAAAAACTCTGCTCCATTTGGAAGCACAGTTCTGTCTTTTTATCTCTGTGTGCACATTGTTCTTAATTTCTTAGGCTTTTTATTGTCTTTTCACTACTACAAGGCATGGTTTTGATCTAGAAACTAAGAGTATCACTGAAGTCCTAAATATACATTTACTAGGTATTTTATAAATAGTATCTCATTTAGTTCTTAGAATATTCTTAGAATAACTCAGTTATGTATTACTGTTCTCATTTTACGGAGGAGGAAACTGAGGTTCAAAAAGATTAAATAATTGACATAAAGTCAAAACAACAGGCAGGTGTGTCTGATTCCACAACTAGGCTGTTTCTACTGTATCACACCACTTCCTTGTAAAAGTGATAGCTAAATAACAAATTCCAGTATCTCCAGACAATTTTCTATCAAGAAATTCAACATTAAAATGCCCCATTAATTCTTTCTGCACCAAATCCTATTCATTTTTGTCTTTCCTTAGTTGTTTTTTTCATAAAGATAAAGGAGACCAAGCCAAATCTCCAAAATTCCTACTTTATATGGGAAATTATGTCTTGTTTTTCTTTTCTGCAGACCAAATATTTATGCCAATACTTATCAACTGTTCATAGCATTTAAATTCATATTTTTAAATTTGCTGTTGATTCTCATCATATTTCTAAAACCTTCAAGCCATGGCCTTTAAGTCCTGCCTTTAACTTATTAATTGAATAATACTAACCAACCAACACTTAATATTTAAGTATCTAATTCTAATTTATGTCACTCTTCTCTGGTACTGCCTGCAAAGAAGGCTTCCAGTAGATTCCCACCCCACAAAAACCTCCTGATTGACCTACAAGGATGCTAACATGTCGAGATTCAATCTTGACTTTTTTTTCATTTACCCCCATTAAAATTCTCATATCCCAAGGAGAGGGTCTATACTGAGCTAACACAACAGTAGAACAATCTTTCAGATTCTTTCTAAACTGTTAGCCAGGCACTATAGGGCTCAGGAAGAAGAAAGAAGTTGCCTTAAAGGGTCAGTGAAAGGACACCAAAGACGAAGTTCCCTTACATCACAATTTTGCTTCATTTCCCCTTTACTGCCCAATAGCCTTGGAAATGGATCACAGTGGTGGTGTTATGATCCCTTTACCCTCCACCGTGGCTTTACTCACGGATAAAGAGCATTCCAACTTCTTGAAAAAAAATCTTGCAACCGAATTTAGTTGCCCAACAGCATATGAGTCTGAATCATTTTCCCATCTCTGACACAAGTAATCTGGCATTATTACTTATTCCCAAAACTTTGCAATCAAAAGTCATTTAACCACAGGGCATTTAGTACCCAACAACCACACCCTAGGCCCACACTCTAAACAGCTTCAGAGGGTTCCTGGAGCTTCCCAAAAAGGATCTGTGGGAATGGGTGGTCACTGTGGTGTGACAGAAGAATCACTAGCCTCAAAGTCAAAAACCCCTGAGTTTGAATCACAGCTCTGCCATTTACCATCTCTCTGGCTTGGGGCAGTCACTTAACCTCTCTGAACTTCGGATGCTTCATCTAAAACCTGGACATAATATGGTCCACTTCACAGGGCTTTTTCCAAGAATGACATGTAAGAACACTTAGCAGAAGGAACTCTAACAAAAAGAAGGCACTCCATAAAAGTGTTTATTTTTAAGTTAGTCTGTTTTTCCTCTGTGGTCATGGGATGAAAAGCTTTGAATAATTTAGAGTTAAGTCCTTTCCCCTAACAATCCCCCAGCATTCTGGAGCCTGAAACCCATATTTACATGTACGTGCCTGAGAAGTTATAGTCGTCAAACACCAAATGCTTAATTTCAAGAGAACAAAACAATGTTTACCTCTAAAACCACATATTATAACAAAGAAATTCTAAAATTACACAATTCAAAATCAATTTTTATTAATTATTTTGATGGTACTTATTTATAGTATAAATGCCCCAACAGAAATAACACATTAACCTTATAAGTTATTTACATTTCAGTAGGAATGACTGAGATAATATTTTATGAGACCAAATATATCCAAGAAGGAAATAACATGCAAGTAAGGTCTCTTCCTGGCTCCTCCAAGAAAAGGACCCATGTAGGAAGGTAACTGGAGGCTGCGAGGCTCAACTTCTCCTGCTCCATGATTTTGCATCGCATGTAACTCTGTGAAGAGGTAGCAGAATTCTGACCCGGAGGAAGATGGCGGAAGAGTAAGACGCGGAGATCACCTTCCTCCCCACAGATACATCAGAAATTCATCTACACGTGGAACAACTCCTACAGAACACCTACTGAATGCTGACAGAAGACCTCAGACCCCCCAAAAGGCAAGAAACTCCCCACATACCTGGGTAGGGCAAAAGAAAAAAAGAATAAACAGAGACAATAGGATAGGGACGGGACCTGCACCAGTGGGAGGGAGCCGTGAAGGAGGGAAGGTTTCTACACACTACAAGCCCCTTCGCGGGCGGAGACTGCAGGTGGCGGAGGGGGAAAGCTTCGGAGTAGCGGAGGAGAGCACAGCAACAGGGGTGCGGAGGGCAAAGCGGAGAGATTCTGGCACAGAGGATCGGTGCCTTAAGGCACACACCAGCCCGAGAGGCTAGTCTGCTCGGCCGCCGGGGCGGGCGGGGCTGGGAGCTGAGGCTCGGGCATCAGCTTTCAGTCGGAGCGCAGGGAGAGGACTGGGGCTGGCGGCAGGAAGAGAGCCTGAAGGGGTTAGTGCACCACGGCTAGCCCGGAGGGAGTCCGGGGAAAGGGTCTGGAGCTGCCGAAGAGGCAAGAGACTTTTTTCCCTTTTGTTTCCTGGTGCGCGAGGAGAGGGCATTAAGAGGGCTGCTTGGGGAAGTGCCGGAGACAGGCGCGAGCCGCGGGTAAGGCGCGGACCTCGGAGACGGGCGTGGGACGCTGGGGCCGCCGCCGCCGGGCCTGTGTGCGAGCGCGGGTCACTGTCCGCCCCGCCTTCCGGGGGGCCTGTGCACCCCGCCACTGCCGGGGTCCCGGGACCCGGGGACGGCTTTCCCGGGAAAGCGCACGGAGCGCCACGGGCTGCTGCAACGTCATGCCGGCCTCTGCCGCCGCAGGCCCGCCCCACACTGCGCGCCCCTCCCTCCCCTCTGCCTGAGTGAGCCAGAGCCCCAGAATCAGCGGCTCCTTTAAACCCGTTCTGTCTGAGCGAAGAACGGACGCCCTCCGGCGACCTACGCGCAGAGGCGGGGCCAGGTCCAAGGCTGAGACCCAGGAGCTGTGAGAGCAGAGACAGGGAAATCTCTCTGTGCAGCCTCGGAGGCAGCGGATTAAAGCTCCACGGTCCATTTGATGTGCCCTGCGTCTGTGGACTGCATGAATGGACAGCGAATCATCCCAAATTGAGGAAGTGGACTTTGAGGACAAGATTTAAGACTGTCCCCCCTTTTCCTCTTTTTACAACGAATTATCCCAAATTAAGGAGGTGGACTTAGAGAGCAAGATTTCAGACTTCTCGCCCTTTTCCTCTTTTTACAACGAATTATCCCAAATTGAGGAGGTGGACTTGGAGAGCAAGATTTTTTATTTTTCCCCCTGCTCTCTTTTTGTGAATGTGTATGTGTAATCTTCTGTGTAAGATTCTCTCTGTATAGCTTTGCTTCCACCATATGTCCCAGGGTTCTATCGGTCCTTTTTTTTGGTCAATAATTACTTTTTAATTTTAATAACGCTACTATATGTCATACTTTATTCTATTTTACTTTACCTGCTCTTTTTTTTTTTCTACCTTCCCTTCCTCCCTCCGCTCCTCCTTTCCTTCTTTTTCTTTCCTCCCTCCCTCCCTCCCACGTTCTTCTTTCCACTTTCTTTTTCTTTCCTTCCTCCCTCCCTCCCTCCTGTCTTTCTTTCTTTCTTTCCTTCCTCCCTCTCTCCCTCCCTTCTTCCATTCACTCTTCCTTTTGCTTTCATTCCTCCCTCCCTCCCTCCTTTCTTTCCTTCTTTCTTTCCATTCCTCCCTCCCTCCCTCCTTTCTTTCTTTCTTCCTTCCTTCCTTCCTTCCTTTCTTCCCTTCATCCTTTCTTTCTTCTACTAATTCTTTCTACTTTTTCTCCCTGTTATTCTGAGCCGGGTGGATGAAAGGCTCTTGGTGCTGCAGCCAGGAGTCAGTGCTGTGCCTCTGAAGTGGGAGAGCCAACTTCAGGACACGGGTCCACAAGAGACCTGCCAGCTCCACATAATATCAAGCAGCGAAAATCTCCCAGAGATCTCCATCTCAACACCAGCACCCAGCTTCAGCCAACGACCAGCAAGCTACAGTGCTGGTCACCCTATGCCAAGCAACTAGCAAGGCAGGAACACAACCCCACCCATTAGCAGAGAGGCTACCTAAAAACATAATAAGGCCATAGGCACCCCAAAACACACCACCAGACGTGGACCTGTCCACCAGAAAGACAAGATCGAGCCTCAACCACCAGAACACAGGCATTAGTCCCCCCCACCAGGAAGCCTACACAACCCACTGAAACAACCTTAGCCACTGGGGACAGACACCAAAAACAACGGGAACTAAGAATCTGCAGCCTGCAAAAAGGAGACCCCAAACACAGTAACATAAGCAAAATGAGAAGACAGAAAAACACACAGCAGGTGAAGGAGCAAGATAAAAACCTACCAGCTCTAACAAATGAAGAGGTAATAGGCAGTCTACCTAAAAAAGAATTCAGAATAATGATAGTAAAGCTGATCCAAGATTCTATTTCCAAGATCCATAATCTTGGAAATAGAATAGACAAAATGCAAGAAACAGTTAACAAGGACCTAGAAGAACTAAAGATGAATCAAGCATCAATTAAAAACACAATAAATGAAATGAAAAATACTCTAGATGGGATCAATAGCAGAATAACTGAGGCAGAAGAACGGATAAGTGAGGTGGAAAATAAAATAGTGGAAATAAATGCTGCAGAGCAAAATAAAGAAAAAAGAATGAAAAGAACAGAGGACAGTCTCAGAGACCTCTGGGACAACATTAAACGCACCAACATTCGAATTATAGGGGTTCCAGAAGAAGAAGAGAAAAAGAAAGGGACTGAGAAAATATTTGAAGAGATTATAGTTGAAAACTTCCCTAATACGGGGAAGGAAATAGTTAATCAAGTCCAGGAGGCACAGAGAGTCCCATACAGAATAAATCCAAGGAGAAATACACCAAGACACATATTAATCAAACTGTCAAAAATTAAACACAAAGAAATCATATTAAAAGCAGCAAGGCAAAAACAACAAATAACACACAAGGGAATCCCCATCAGGTTAACAGCTGATCTCTCAGCAGAAGCTCTACAAGCCAGAAGGGAGTGGCAGGACATAATTAAAGTGATGAAGGAGAGAAACCTGCAACCAAGATTACTCTACCCAGCAAGGATCTCATTCAGATTTGATGGAGAAATTAAAACCTTTACAGACAAGCAAAAGCTGAGAGAGTTCAGCACCACCAAACCAGCTTTACAACAAATGCTAAAGGAACTTCTCTAGGCAAGAAACACAACAGAAGGAATATACCTACAATAACGAACCCAAAGCAATTAAGGAAATGGGAATAGGAACATACATATCAATAATTACCTTAAATGTAAATGGACTAAATGCTCCCACCAAAAGACACAGAGTGGCTGAATGGATACAAAAACAAGACCCATATATATGCTGTCTACAAGAGACCCACTTCAGACCTAGAGACGCATATAGATTGAAAGTAAGGGGATGGAAAAAGATATTCCATGCAAATGGAAATCAAAAGAAAGCTGGAGTAGCAATTCTTATATCAGACAAAATAGACTTTAAAATAAAGACTATTAGAAGAGACAAAGAAGGACACTACATAACGATAAAGGGATCGATCAAAGAAGAAGATATAACAATTGTAAATATTTATGCACCCAACATAGGAGCACCTCAATACATAAGGAAAATACTAACAGCCATAAAAGGGGAAATCGACAGTAACACAATCATAGTAGGGGATTTTAACACCCCACTTTCACCAATGGACAGATCATCCAAAATGAAAATAAATAAGGAAACACAAGCTTTAAATGATACATTAAACAAGATGGACTTAGTTGATATTTACAGGACATTCCATCCAAAAACAACAGAATACACATTTTTCTCAAGTGCTCATGGAACATTCTCCAGGATAGATCATATCTTGGGTCACAAATCAAGCCTTGGTAAATTTAAGAAAATTGAAATTGTATCAAGTATCTTTTCCGACCACAATGCTATGAGACTAGACATCAATTACAGGAAAAGATCTATAAAAAATACAAACACATGGAGGCTAAACAATACACTACTCAATAACGAAGTGATCACTGAAGAAATCAAAGAGGAAATTTAAAAATACCTAGAAACAAATGACAATGGAGACACGACGACCCAAAACCTATGGGACGCAGCAAAAGCAGTTCTAAGGGGGAAGTTTATAGCAATACAATCCCACCTTAAGAAACAGGAAACATTTCGAGTAAACAACCTGACCCTGCACCTAAAGCAATTAGAGAAAGAAGAACAAAAAAAACCCAAAGTTAGCAGAAGGAAAGAAATCATAAAGATCAGATCAGAAATAAATGAAAAAGAAATGAAGGAAACGATAGCAAAGATCAACCAAACTAAAAGCTGGTTCTTTGAGAAGATAAACAAAATTGACAAACCATTAGCCAGACTCATCAAGAAAAGAAGGGAGAAGACTCAAATCAATAGAATTAGAAATGAAAAAGGAGAAGTAACAACTGACACTGCAGAAATACAAAAGATCATGAGAGATTACTATAAGCAACTCTATGCCAATAAAATGGACAACCTGGAAGAAATGGACAAATTCTTAGAAATGCACAACCTGCCAAGACTGACTCAAGAAGAAATAGAAAATATGAATAGACCAATCACAAGCACTGAAATTGAAACTGTGATTAAAAATCTTCCAAGAAACAAAAGCCCAGGACCAGATGGCTTCACAGGCGAATTCTATCAAACATTTAGAGAAGAGGTAACACCCATCCTTCTCAAACTCTTCCAAACAATATCAGAGGAAGGAAGACTCCCAAACTCATTCTACGAGGCCACCATCACCTTGATACCAAAACCAGGCAAGGATGTCACAAAGAAAGAAAACTACAGGCCAATATCACTGATGAACATAGATGCAAAAATCCTCAACAAAATACTAGCAAACAGAATCCAACAGCACATTAAAAGGATCATACACCATGATCAAGTGGGGTTTATTCCAGGAATGCAAGGATTCTTCAATATACACAAATCAATCAATGTGATACACCATATTAACAAGTTGAAGGAGAAAAACCATATGATCATCTCAATAGATGCAGAGAAAGCTTTCGACAAAATTCAACACCCATTTATGATAAAAACCCTGCAGAAAGTAGGCATAGAGGGAACTTTCCTCAACATAATAAAGGCCATATATGACAAACCCACAGCCAACATTGTCCTCAATGGTGAAAAACTGAAACCATTTCCACTAAGATCAGGAACAAGACAAGGCTGCCCACTCTCACCACTCTTATTCAACATAGTTTTGGAAGTTTTAGCCACAGTAATCAGAGAAGAAAAGGAAATAAAAGGAATCCAAATTGGAAAAGAAGAAGTAAAGCTGTCACTGTTTGCAGATGACATGATACTGTACATAGAGAATCCTAAAGATGCTACCGAAAAACTACTAGAGCTAATCAATGAATTTGGTAAAGTAGCAGGATACAAAATTAATGTACAGAAATCTCTGGCATTCCTATACACTAATGATGAAAAATCTGAAAATGAAATCAAGAAAACACTCCCATTTACCATTGCAACAAAAAGAATAAAATATCTAGGAATAAACCTACCTAAGGAGACAAAAGACCTGTATGCAGAAAATTATAAGACACTGATGAAAGAAATTAAAGATGATACAAACAGATGGAGAGATATACCATGCTCCTGGATTGGAAGAATCAATATTGTGAAAATGACTCTACTACCCAAAGCAATCTACAGATTCAATGCAATCCCTATCAAACTACCACTGGCGTTTTTCACAGAACTAGAACAAAAAATTTCAAAATTTGTTTGGAAAAACAAAAGACCCCGAATAGCCAAAGCAATCTTGAGAATGAAAAACGGAGCTGGAGGAATCAGGCTCCCTGACTTCAGACTATACTACAAAGCTACAGTAATTAAGACAGTGTGGTACTGGCATAAAAACAGAAAGATAGATCAGTGGATCAGGATAGAAAGCCCAGAGGTAAACCCACGCACATATGGCCAACTTATCTTTGATAAAGGAGGCAGGAATGTACAGTGGAGAAAGGACAGCCTCTTCAATAAGTGGTGCTGGGAAAACTGGACAGGGACATGTAAAAGTTTGAGATTAGATCATTCCCTAACACCATACACAAAAATAAGCCCAAAATGGATTAAAGACCTAAATGTAAGGCCAGAAACTATCAAACTCTTAGAGGAAAACATAGGTAGAACACTCTATGACATAAATCACAGCAAGACCCTTTTGGACCCACCTCCTAGAGAAATGGAAATAAAAACAAAGATAAGCAAATGGGACCTAATGAAACTTCAAAGCTTTTGCACAGCAAAGGAAACCATAAACAAGACCAAAAGACAACCCTCAGAATGGGAGAAAATATTTGCAAATGAAGCAACTGACAAAGGATTAATCTCCAAAATTTATAAACAGCTCATGCAGCTCAATAGCAAAAAAACAAACAACCCAATCCAAAAATGGGCAGAAGACTTAAATAGGCATTTCTCCAAAGAAGATATACAGACTGCCAACAAACACATGAAAGAATGCTCAACATCATTAATCATTAGAGAAATGCAAATCAAAACTACAATGAGATATCATCTCACACCAGTCAGAATGGCCATCATCAAGAAATCTAGAAACAATAAATGCTGGAGAGGGTGTGGAGAAAAGGGAACACTCTTGCACTGCTGGTGGGAATGTGAATTGGTACAGCCACTATGGAGAACAGTATGGAGGTTCCTTAAAAAACTAAAAATAGAACAACCATATGACCCAGCAATCCCACTACTAGGCATATACCCTGAGAAAACCATAATTCAAAAAGAGACAGGTACCAAAATGTTCATTGCAGCTCTATTCACAATAGCCCGGAGATGGAAACAACCTAAGTGTCCATCATCGGATGAATGGATAAAGAAGATGTGGCACATATATACAATGGAATATTACTCAGCCATAAAAAGAAACGAAACTGAGCTATTTGTAATGAGGTGGACAGACCTATAGCCTGTCCTACAGAGTGAAGTAAGTCAGAAAGAGAAAGACAAATACCGTATGCTAACACATATATATGGAATCTAAAAAAAAAAAAAAATGTCATGAAGAACCTAGGGGTAAAATGGGAATAAAGACACAGACCTACTTGAGAATGGACTTGAGGATATGGGGAGGGGGAAGGGTAAGCTGTGACAAAGCGAAAAAGAGGCATGGACATATATACTCTACCAAACATAAGGTAGATAGATAGTGGGAAGCAGCCGCAGAGCACAGGGAGATCAGCTCGGTGCTTTGTGACTGCCTGGAGGGGTGGGATGGGGAGGGTGGGAGATGCATGAGGGAAGGGATGTGGGAACAGATGTATATGTATGACTGATTCACTTTGTTATAAAGCAGAAACTAATAAAAAAAAATTTAAAAAAATATAAAAAAAAAAAGAGGTAGCAGAATTCCTAATCAGGAACAAAGCCCTGAACTCAGAGATAACCTTCCAGGACAGACAGAGCCTTCCTAGTCCTATACAGAAAGCTTTATCCTCGGGTTGCCAGCTTTAGCAGATGAAAATACAGGACACCCAGTGAAACTTGAATTTCAGATAAACACCATTTTTAAAAAATTAAAATGGAACATCATTATATTTCTTAGTATACTTATTCATTGTTTTTCCGAAATTCAGATTTCACTGGGTATCCTGTATTTTATCAGGCAACCTTATTTTATATCCTTGAAAGGCCTAGGAACAGTAGAATCCTCAAACTTTTCCAGAACTCAGCTATTGTATAACAGAAAGATGCGGTAGCCAACACTGTCACTGTGAAGGAAAGGTTGTAGGAGGAAGTCTTCTATCTGTGGAGAGAGAGGCACCTTTTGGGTCTTTCCTTCTCTAAATGGATGATACACCGAAACTGTGTTTCTTTATTCTTTCTCCTTACTGGGCAGTAACCGTATTCCAGCACTGTGCTCATCCTGGGAAAAACATTATTGAGCTAGACAAACACCATATGTACCCTAGTGAAGCTCTCAGCCCATTGGAGACTTAGGCACTAAACAGCAATCCTCACATTTAACATGACAATTACAACAGTTACAAGTGCTATAAGCTAACAAAATGTGTGACTTAAGCTGACTCATTGATCTCATTCTATGTACGTGGCTCTGTACTAGGTAATGTCAGGCATATAAAGATGAGCGTAGATGGATAAGCCAAGATTACTTTTTTCTCTCCTTGAAGTTCACATGTTCTATTCATAATATAAGTGTAACATTCATAAAATGATCCTCTCTTTACTAAATCTGCATGATTGAGGAAACATGCATTACAAGCCATTTTTGTGACTTTTATTGCTAATAAAAGGATGAAACATCCTTATTGGTATCTAAAACAAATGACTACAGCTATGTCACAACTAATATTAATGTACTAGATTAAATCTCTGAAAAAAAATTAAGAATTTGGCAAAGACTTTTTTTCATTCATCTATGATCCATGTATATTGTAACCCAGAAAAACACACAGGTTCTTCTCACTTTAAAAAACGCACAATAGTAACTCTAGGATTAATATAGTTCAAAGAATGAAGGCAACTTTATGAAAATTCAATCTATGTTTTAAAAATTCTTCATCAATCATGCCAAAGCAGACTTAATGACAAAACATTGTTCTGCAGTCAACCGCCTTTTATACAAGTGCATGAAAGTTAACAAAGGCAAACTTCATCCTTTCCCCAGGTTCCACTGTTTCCATCCTTTCTCCTCTTGGTATTAGTCTCCTTACTCATTTCTACCCATTTCAGAAGCCTTGTTGTTCTCCTTACTTTCCCTGTCCCTCTCCTACTTAAACAAAACAACACAAAGCAAAATATGAAAAGTTCTGATGAACAATTATAGCTACATATTGATTAGTGATTACTCTTTAATGACTGATTAGTGATTACTCTTTAATTAAAAATGCATTCGAACCAATGAACTATCTCACTGAGGACTTTACTTTTTCAAGTTGTTAAAGGAAAAACCGTGTTCTACTTAAATCTGTCCTTTCAATACCAAAGGATACTAATTAAACTTTGCCGCCATCTGAAATGGCCACAGACTTTCCATCCTGGGGCAATTCTGAATTTCCTTTTCTTCAAGTTAGGCCTCTCTTAGCTAATTGCACTACTTGGCCAGACTATCACTACGTCAGTGATCCAGAAATCATTCTTGAATACTACCTCTCTCTTCTTCTTCTTCATTTTTTCTATCTATTCCTGAGTAATAAAACTCCCCAAAATTTAGTGCTTGAAAGCAACAAAGATCTATGATTTCTCATGACTCTGTGGGTTGGCTGGCAGTTCCTTTGCTGATTTCTTCTGAACTCACTCATGAAGCTGCCTTCAGCAGAAAGTTCAGTTACAATGTTCCACACTCTGGCAGATAATACTGACTATTGGCTGGAGTGACCAGGATCTCCTCGTCCTTTGATCTTCACATCTGCTACACTAGCTTCCCGACATGGCCATCTCTGGGAGCATTCCATAGGTCAAAAGCAGAAGCTTCAAGCTCAGAAGTCGCATAACATCATTTCCACCACATGCTTTATTTTTCTTCATGGCACTTAATATCACATGATATGATGTGATGATGTATATTAGAGGACTGCTTTATTTTTGTCTCTCTCAATAGAATGTAAATCTGTGAGCAGAGACTGTCTTTTTCTTTACTTCAGTATCTCCAGCACCTATAACAGCGTCTGGCACAGAATAGGAGTTCTATGAATAATTACTGAATGAATGTAAGAATATATCTTCTTCTTCCTTAGTCACCAGGTCCTGCCAATTCAGTATTCTAAGCAGCCAATTACCAGATTTCCATCAACTCCCACGGGGACACTGTGATAGCCTCCTAACCCATGTTCTTGGTCAGGTTCCTCCCCACCTCCAGCCTACCCTCCTATAAACCTGAGGATTGTTTCTGAAGAAGAGGTTTGATCATAGCATTTCTCGGCCTCAGAACTTCAGTGGCTTCCTTGCTGCCAATACAATAAAGTCTCATACACTTACTGTGGAATTCAGAACCTTCATGACATGATCTGAATATCCCTTTCCTGCCTCTGTTCCTCACCAACTAACCTCACACTCCCAAACCACAGATCTTGCTTCCAATGTGCACTGACCTCTCTCTTATTTTCTGTTCATTGAGTGCTCCAAGCTCTTTAATGTAACTTGCACCTCACCTTTGCTGGCTGACAAATTCCTTCTCATCTTCAAGATCCAGCAATTTCATTACCTCTCCAGTGGAAACTTGCCCAACATTCCATTTACTCTGGGTTTCCTCAGAATTCTGAACCGAGGTAAATAACTGTTTTATTATAATTGTTTCCTTCTAAGTCTGTCTCTCCTCCTCAACAAACCATTATCTCCTTGTGTCTTTTTCTTTTCTTTTTTAAAATTTCTATACTACATGCAAATTAGGGCTTGGTACAAACTATGTATTAAATAAATGTTGGTTGAATGAATACTCCCAAAGATAAATTTGGGAAGGATCAAGATTAATGACTCAGTGAAGCTCACTACATCCCAGGATAATTCCATACTCAAGACCACACTGGACTCAGGCATTATGAACAAAGAGAGATGGAGAGATAACATACTCCGAGGCTTTTGTTATTTGGTTTAAATCTTCAGGCTTCTTCTCTTCTGGCAGCTTCATCGGAAGTCTAATTCACAAACACTAACTACAAAGAATGTGATTTGTTATAAACCCGTATGGATAGGTAATTGCAGGGAAATCAGAGAGGCTGGTGTTCCTACTTACTTCATAGGACATGGCAGGGTAATGAACTTGAAATGCCTGAAAGTGGGAACTGTGGCCAGTGATTAATTGATCCTGTATCTGCTCAGCCTCACATTGTCTCCCCAACTGTTGGAAACAAGAGACTCCTAGAGTAAATAAACAATTTTTCCCCAGAAATTTTTCCCCTAATCAAGGATAAGCAGTATATATATACTGAATAAGCAGTATATATTTTTTTGCTCAGTGAAATACCGAAGCTTTCTTCTTCTGCACTGATTTTGAGAATGTTTTTAGAAATGTAAAAACTAGCATTGACATTGTTTAGTTCTCACCACACAATAACTTTTCTTATAACCCCATCATGACATTTTTAGTAGAGAGTGAGTCAAATATCCTGACCACCTACTCTGTGACATTTCCAGCAAGAGGTAGAAGCCTGCCCTATGTAAGGTACACCAGCTGGTGGACCTAAAGAAAGGCACTCCTACTGGTGATATTTCTGTCATATCCCATATCTCAAGGCCTTCTGTTAGCCGGAAAGCTGAGTACAGATCATTCTACCCTTGAATTTTTTTCAGTCAAGGATGATCAGCTCCCAAGAGAGCAGTTTGTGTATTTTTGCTCAATGAAATATTGAAACTTTTTTCTTGTACACTGATGTTAAGAACTTTTTTGGAAACATATCAACTAGTATTGACCTTGTAAGTACTGAGTTCCTTTTTAGCTCTAATTTCATCTCCAGATATAAAAGAAGGAACATTCTTTCTATATTTCTTCAACAAGCATGTGATTAAACACAGTAAGTTAAATATTTTTTGTTTTTCCAAAGAAAATGTACTTAATCAGCATGGCCTTTGCATTTATTGATCATAGTCATGAACATAAAAATGTTCTGAGTGATGCCAATAAGGTCCTTTCTGCTCTAAAATTATACTACTTCTCCTCCTACTGGACAGACAATTTTGGTGACTAATAATACCACCATTATCTGCAGATGTGATGTGGGCACACTGCTAATCTGTCCTTATTGCTTTAGCCCTGATATGGCAGATATGAGGCTCATGTACAGTCATGTCCTCCTTCTGAATTCATAGAAGGACAGTGTGGATACAAGTCCCCAGAGGCTGGTGTCAGGTGCCAAAGAGAAAAATGGAACAGGTAGCCCATTCCAGCAATGATTTAAACATTAAACATTTTGATGTGTTTTTCTAACATGAATTACATATTAGCATAATTCTTAAGTACTATATATTGTACATAGCTTTAACATTTTTATAATAATCCAGCATCAGTCATTATTATGAACATGAACTACTGTAGGATCGATTGAGTTATGAAAGCTATTGAAGTGTACACAATGACATGCATTTGGGCCTGAGAATGAAACAAAAATTGACCAGGCATTTTGCATGTCATTTCAATTAATCCCTACAACCACTCCACAAGTTAGATTATACCATTTTCATTTTACACATGATAACACAAACATAGAGATTTTAAATAGCTTGCCTAGGGTTATAATGCTAATCAATAGGTGGTAAGTGGAGATTTTATACGCAGGACTCTTTGTCAAAAAAAGCCACACTCTCAATCAAGATGGCGGCGTGGGAAGACGCTGAGTTCACATCTCCCCACAACTAGGGCACCTGCTGGACACTGGTGGGGGACCTCGAAGTACAAGGAGAAGGCAGGAACCCCCAACTGAACCAGTAGGACATGAGGGACTGAGGGGGGAGGAGAAGTGGAGGCCGGACAGGACCAGCGCCCCTGAGGGGTGGCTGAGATGGGGGAGGGGCTTCCACGCTTGGAGGGACCCTTAGGGGCTCAGATAAGGGCGGAGCCCGCTGAGCGTTTCCCCTGCCTAATCGGACAGGGAAGTCTGCCCTGCTCTGGGCCGGGTCCTACGCCCTCAGAGGCCCCCTAGGGGCCGTGTTGGTCCTGGGGACGTAGGAGGAAGGCTGGGGCAGAACAGGAGAGGAAGGTGGGAGGGGCCCTCTGAGACCGGAGGAGCCAGAGAGGAGTGGAGGGCATTTGCCCAGCCCACTGGAGCCCAGGAAGCCTGCTGGGCTCCCAGGTGGGGCCTCCCGCCCTTTGAGACCAGAGGCATGCCTGGGCCCTTCTGTTCCCTAGAGCTTAAGCCCCTTCCCACACCCCCCAGGGCCTTTTCCAGCCCTGTGGGTCCTAAGCACAGGCCCCGCCCACCACCCAAACCCCACCCCTGCTTAGGCTCCGCCCTCCACAGCCAAGGCCTTTTCCACCATTTTTTTTCTTCTCTTTTTTACAATTGTGGTTCTGTTTTACCTTCTGGTTATTGTTTCATCTATATTTTTATTTTTATATTCTTTCTAACATACCTGTTAGTTTCCTAGTCTAATTTTATTTTTTACTCTTTGTTATTGTTCATTTTCTTTCTTGCCGCCAGAGCAGCCTGCAGGATCTTGGTTCATGAGCTGGGGGTCAGGCCAAATCTCCTGCAATGGGAGCTCCGAATCCAAACCACTGAACTAACAGAGAATCTCAGACCCCAGGGAATATTCATTGGAATAACATCTCCCAGAGGTCCTCATCTTGGCACCAAGACCAAGCTCTACCCAGCAGCCTACAAACTCCAGTGTTGGAAGCCTCAGGCCAAACAACTAGTAAGATAGGTACACAATCCCACCCATCAAAAAAAAAAAAGTGAGATGAAAAAAAAATATTTCACAGATGAAGGACCAAGGTAAAAAACTATAAGACCAAATAAATGAAGAGGAAATAAAGATCAGAGCAGAAATAAAGGAAATAGAAATGAAGAAAACAATAGGAAAGGTCAATAAAACTAAAAGCTGGTTCTTTGAGAAGACAAACAAAACTGATAAACCCTCTGCCAGACTCATCAAGAAAAAAAGGGAGAGGTCACAAATCAATAAAATTAGAAATGAAAAAGGAGAAATCACAACTGACATGGCAGAAATACGAAGGATTATAAGAGACTACTATAAACAACTATATGCCAATAAAATGGATAACCACGAAGAAATGGACAAATTCTTGGAAAGGTACAATTTTCCAAGATTGAACCAGGAAGACTTAAAAAATATAAGCAGACCTATCACAAGTCATGAAATTGAAACTGTAATTAAAAATCTTCCAACAAACAAAAGTCCAGGACCAGGTGATTTCACCGGCAAAATCTATCAAACATTTAGAGAAGAGCTAACACCAATCCTTCTCAAACTCTTCCAAAAAACTGCAGAGGGGGGAACACTCCCAAATTCATTCTACAAAGCCACCATCACCCTGATACCAAAACCAGAAAAAGATATTACAAAAAAAGAAATTTAGAGACCAATATCACTGATGAACATAGATGCAAAAATCCTCAACAAAATATTAGCAAACAGAATCCAACAGCACATTAAAAGGATCATAGGGCTTCCCTGGTGGCGCACTGGTTGAGAATCTGCCTGCTAATTCAGCGGACAAGGGTTCAAGCCCTGGTCTGGGAAGATCCCACATGCCGCGGAGCAACTGGGCCCGTGAGCCACAACTACTGAACCTACGCGTCTGGAGCCTGTGCTCCACAACAAGAGAGGCTGCGATAGTGAGAGGCCCATGCACCGCAATGAAGAGTGGCCCCCACTTGCCACAACTAGAGAAGGCCTTCACACAGAAATGAAGACCCAACACAGCCAAAAATAAATTTAAAAAAATAATAAATAAATAAATAAATAAATAAATGCCAAGCATTTGAAGCCATTTTAAAAAAAAAAAAGGGCTTCCCTGGTGGCGCAGTGGTTGAGAGTCCACCTGCCGATGCAGGGGACACGGGTTCGTGCCCCGGTCCGGGAAGATCCCACATGCCGTGGAGCGGCTAGGCCCGTGAGCCACGGCCTCTGAGCCTGCACATCCGGAGCCTGTGCTCCGCAACGGGAGAGGCCACAACAGCGAGAGGCCCGCGTACCGCAAAAAAAAAAAAAAAAAAGGATCATACACCATGATCAAGTGGGATTTATCCCAGGGATGCAAGGATTCTTCAATATACACAGATCAATCAATGTGATACACCATATTAACAAACTGAAGAATAAAAACCATAGGATCATCTCAATAGAAAGTTCCCTCATACTCCATTGTAGGCAACCCTCTCGCCACCCCTAACCATTGGCAACTACTGCTCTGTTTTCTGTCTTATAGTTTTGCCTCTTCCAAAATATCATATCAATGGTCCATATAATATGTAGCCTTTTGAATTTCTCTTTTTTCACTCAGGTCAATATGTGCATCAGCAGTTTGTTCCTTTTTATTGCTGAGTTGTATTCCATTGCATGAATATATCATAGTTTATACATTCACCAGTTGAAGGACATCTGGGTTGTTTCCAGTACTTGATGATTATGAATAAAACTGCTGTAAATATCTATGTACAAGTTTAGAATGCACATATATTTTCATGTCTCTTGAGTAAAAACATCTAGTACTGGGATAGCTGAGTCATATGATAAGTGTATGCTTAATTTCTTTCTAACATCTTTATTGGAGTATAATTGCTTTACAATGTTGTGTTAGTTTCCGCTGTATAGCAAAGTGAATCAGCTGTATGTATACATATGTTCCCATATCTCTTCCCTCTTGCGTCTCCCTCCCACCCTCCCTATCCCACCCCTCTAGGTGGTCACAAAGCACCAAGCTGATTTCCCTGTGCTATGCAGCTGTCCCACTAGCTATCTGTTTTACATTTGGTAGTGTATATATGTCAGTGCTACTCTCTCACTTCGTCCCAGCTTACCCTTCCCTCTCCCCATGTCGTCAAGTCCATTCTCTACGTCTGCCTCTTTATTCCTGTCCTGCCCACTATGGACAACAGTTTGGAGGTTCCTTAAAAAACTAAAAATAGAACTACCATATAACCCAGCAATCCCACTACTGGGCATATACCCTGAGAAAACCATAATTCAAAAAGAGACATGTACCAAAATGTTCACTGCAGCACTATTTACAATAGCCAGGACATGGAAGCAACCTAAGTGTCCACTGACAGATGAATGGATAAACAAGATGTGGCACATATGTACAATGGAATATTACTCAGCCATAAAAATAAATGAAATTGAGTTATTTGTAGTGAGGTGGATGGACCTAGAGTCTGTCATACAGAGTGAAGCAAGTCAGAAAGAGAAAAACAAATACCACATGCTAACGCATATATATGAAATCCAAAAAAAAAAAAAGGGTTCTGAAGAACCTAGAGGCAGGACAGGAATAAAGACACAGATGGAGAGAATGGACTTGAGGACACGGGGAGGGGGAAGGGTAAGCTGGGACGAAGTGAGAGAGTGGCATGGACATATATACACTACCAAATGTAAAATAGATAGCTAGTGGGAAGCAGCCTCAAAGCACAAGGAGATCAGCTTGGTGCTTTGTGTCCACCTAGAGGGGTGGGATGCGGGGGTGGGAGAGAGACGCAAGAGGGAGGGGATATAGGGATATCCCCCATGTATGCATATGGCTGATTCACTTTGTTGTACAACAGAAACTAACACAGTATTGTGAAGCAATTATATTCCAATAAAGATGTATTAAAAAAAAAAGCCACACTTTATATTGCTGTCTCCCTGATGTCTGACATTAAATGGTGTTTTTAAATTTACTTTTTTTTTAAACCTCTTCCTATGTTGAAATCTTGTTTGTTGCTAACAATGTATTTGCGTTTAGTAATACCCCAAGCCTTCCTTTTTAATTTGCTGCTTCTAACAAGTAGTGAGCTAGGGAGAGCAAACAACAATTCTGTTAGATGTGTCAGGAGGAAATATGCTCTTGCCAAGGACTTGGTGTACTTGCTCTATGAGCACAGGAATTTTAACACATGGACTATGTGAAGTCTCCTTTTGAAGTATAAGGCCTATATTTGCAAACTTCCTGGTTTTCAGACAGGTTCTAAAGAGTGAAATTTACCAGAAAAGCAAATTTCAGCTAACTGAAATGTTTCCATCCACATTTATATTTCTTTCCTTCTGCTGGGAATTTTCATGAATGTTTGCTGTTGTTTTTTATGATAACAGGCTTAAAAATGTAACAGAATGGTCTTAAAAGATGATACTTTTACAGATATGCTGTGTAAATGTGCTGGATTTAAATGAGTCATAATGATCTAACAGAATTGCTTTTAAGTTATTTTAATTTTTCCCCCATTACATGTTTCTTCAGTTAAATTAAAATTTTTCCAAATGCTTCTTACTCTTATTTTATTCAGTAATTTTCATAAAACCTCTACTGATTAAGCAAAAATAAAATATTACTGCCTTTTTGTGGATCCTTTTGAGAATATTACTAAAATATAAAATCGGTCAGTATCAGAAACTATTGCTTTTATCAGAAGGAAGTGACTATGCTGTTTGCAATTTCCTTTTGGATCTTTTTCTTCCCCTTAGTTGTTTTTTTTTTGTTATTAACTTTTTTTCAGTTATACATATAAGTAATAATGAATAATTATTAAAATTTCAAATGCTGCATTAAAGTAAGCAGAACAAAGTAGGTCATTTTCAACAATTTCAATTTTGTTCAAGTGCTATGCCAGGTTCTAAAGATCCAAAAATAAATTAAGAGATGATTCCTTTCCTCCTGACAAAAGGAAACAAAGGCAGGATAGTCTGATGGTTATGATTTACAACCGTGGGGTTAGACATATCCGACAAGGAATTCTGACTCAGGCATGTGATGGCACAGAATTTTTAGACGAGGCACTCCTGAGTCTCAAATTCCTCATCTATAAAATAAGAACCAAATTAGAACAGTAACAGTACGTCCCTGAAGTTGGTAGTTTTATTGCTTCAATTACCTGAGATATGGTAGGAGGGCGGGCATTGTCTGTATGGATAAGTCTGTGGATGCTAGAATTCAATTGTAACAGTTCTCGCCCTGGCTTTCCCACTCACTTGCCCTTGAAAAATTATCATATTCAAAGATCCTTTGTTTGCAAAGTAGGAATAATAATAGGTGTATTCTATAAGTTATTAGTCTGTCTGTATTCGTTCTCTAAGGCTGCCACAGTAAAATTCCACAGACTGGGTGGCTTAAACAACATAAATTGATTTTTTTCTCACATTTCTAGAGGCTAGAAGTCCAAAATCAAGATTTTGGCAGGGTTGGTTCCTTCTGAGGCCTCTCTCCTTGGCTTGTAGACAGCCATCTTCTCCCTGTGTCTTCACCTGGTCTTCCCTCTGTGTCTGTGTCCTAATTTCCTCTTCTTACAAGGACACCAGTCATATTGGATTAGGGCTTACCCCAAAGACTTAATTTATTAAAGACTATCTCAAATACAGTGACAGGCTGAGGAACTAGAGGTTAGGACTTCAACATATGACTTGGGGATGAGGGTGGGAGACACAATTCAGCCCATAAAACTGGCCTATAAGAAACACTCAGTAAATGTTGGCTATCATTGTTGCTGCTGCTAGTTTTATTATTATCACTATCATCATTATTATTAAATAATGTATTAATCTCAAAAGGCAGTAAGGCACCAAAACTGATTTAACAGTAAGCTGTTTTCTTATATTTTTTTCACAAATGGGGCATTTTAATCATAATGACATTTAAATAGTGTTATCTGCCACATCATGTGGTTCAGCAGAATTCTAAGTTCAAACTTCTGGTAGTTTCCACATTATTTAAAATACTAATAGGGTAAATGTCAAAGATTCAATTCATATTTAGGCCAATGGCTTCATTTTGTTCAGTGGTTGCAGAATGTACCCCAAGCCTGGTTCATCACATCACAAATAAAAGCCACTGTTTCATCATGGGAACAGGGCAAGAGGGTGTGCACGGATCAGCAGAAATCTATTGGCATGACCAGGAAAACAACCCAGAGTGCATGCCCTTCCTCTAAATGAATAAATTATTTCTTATCAGATCTTTTTTTTAGAGTGAGATGCAAAAATGCTTAAGAAAAGACAGTTCTCCCCCAAAGGAACAATAAGTAGAAAATGAGATTTTGCTTCCATTTTCCCTTTTTAAAGCACTTAAACTAGAAAAGTGAAATTATTGACATCTATAGAAACATTTAATGTCTAAACACTTTACTCGTTATTCCTCTTATAATTTCCTTAAAAGATACTGAAACAATTTGCCCTGAGAGGATTAAGTGGGGAAAAGTCTCCATTTTATTTTCAGATATGGATACACACACTTTATTTTACCAATAAAAGTGTCAAGAATCAACTCCATTTTGAAAATGGTTTGCTGTATAATAAATATAGATGACAGACTTATGTGTATCAATAGCCTACCTTCAAGATTCACAAATTACTGTAATTTGTAATCACTGACATTTACATAGGAATTTAGATGATAAAGAAAAGAAAATTAAAAAGGAATGATTCTCTTCCATCAAAAATAAACTGAATATTTGAATTCATCTCCTCTGTCCACATACACTTTTTTATGAAGCCACATTAAATCAAAATAAGTACTGCTTATAAAACAAGCCCTAATGATATGTTCCTAACTTGATTCTGCTACTAGCAGAAAATAACTGATGGAAATTTCTGCAAGCTACAGTTTTATTGGACAATATTATTTTATATTTTTATGAGTCTGATATTCAACACAGAAATCTCCAATGATTTGGATCATGATGCAGAATTTCTTGAGGTATGATTGTCCCTCTCTAGCCAAAAAAAGAAAAGAAAAAAAAAAAGAATCACTAAAATAGGGCCCCTGGCAAATGCCCTAAGGACCTTCTGAGCTCAAAATCTGAGCCACAAAGTAACAGTCACCAGACTTCACCCCGATATTAAACAGTAACTATCAGAGTTGGCTCCAAACGTACACAGCTCTGCACTACATCCAGACCCAAATGATAGTGAAATTTTCCCAGCTGGAAAACTGTATCAGTGATTAGGAAATAATTAAGGTATACCCTGCTTCATCCTAAGGAAGGGACACCTAGCAAGACAGTGGAATTCTAGGCAAATTGCATTTGCCTCCACATTATTAAAACAACTTTTAAATATGCCTTATTATAAGCAAATGTATTTTTTAAAGGACCTGAACAACAGAACAAATTCTACAGACACAAGGTTAACCATAGTCCCTGCCTAATAACATCTCTCTATATTTAGCATAAATATAGAGTCTTAAATTTTTGCATCAACCATAATAGCTACTCGTTTTTAATTCTCACCATTGGTAAATGCTTTAAGAAAATGATCTCTTTGTTACAAGGCTGCAAGCAGGTAAAGAAATGGAAGCCCAAGAAAATTAGGTAACTAGCCTGAGGTACCACATTCAGTAAAAGGCAGGACAAGGATTTGAACACTGCTCCATGCAATTCCCCAAGCCTGTGCTATTTCTGCTATGCTCAGATTACAATGTTACTATCATCCTCAAAATCTTCAAGAGAGAACATGAATAAAGACGCAGAAGTTGGCTTCAAGATGGCAGAAGAGTCAGATGTGGAAAGCACCTTCCTCCCCACAAATACATCAGAAATACATCTACACGTGGAATAGCTCCTACAGAACACCCACTGAACGCTGGCAGAAGACCTCAGACCTCCCAAAAGGCAAGAAACTCTCCCACGTACCTGGGTAGGGCAAAAGAAAAAAGAATAAACAGAGACAAAAGAATAGGGACGGGACCTGCACCAGGGGGAGGGAGCTGTGAAGGAGGAAAGGTTTCCACACACTAGGAAGCCCCTTAGCGGGCGGAGACTGCGGGTGGTGGAGGGTGGAAGCTTTGGAGCCACGGAGGAGAGCGCAGCAACAGGGGCGTGGAGGGCAAAGCGGGGAGATTCCCGCACAGAGGATCAGTTCAGACTAGCACTCACCAGCCCGAGAGGCTTGTCTGCTTACCCACCGGCTGGGACGGGCGGGGGCTGAGAGATGAGGCTCCGTCTTCGGAGGTCAGATCCGAGGGAGAAGACGGGTTGGCTGCGGGAACACAGCCTGAAGGGGGCTAGTGCGCCACAGCTAGCTGGGAGGGAGTCCAGGAAAAAGTCTAGAGCTGCCGAAGAAGCTAGAGACTTTTTCTTGCCTCTTTCTTTCATGGTGCACGAGGAGAGGGAATTAAGAGCACCGCGTAAACAAGCTCCGGAGACGGGCACGAGCCTCTGCTATCACCACGGACACCAGAGACGGGCATGAAACGCTAAAGCTGCTGCTGCAGCCACCAAGAAGCCCATGTGCAAGCACAGGTCACCATCCATACCTCCCCTCCCGGGAGCCTGTGCAGCCCGCCACTGCCAGGGTCCCGTGATCCAGGGAGAACTTCCCTGGGGAGAACATATGGCGCGCCTCAGGCTGGTGCAACTTCACGCTGGCCTCTGATGCTGCAGGCTTTCCCCACATTCCGTACCCCTCCCTCCCCCCAGGCCTGAGTGAGCCAGAGCCCCCGAATCATCTGCTCCTTTAACCCCGTCCAGTCTGAGTGAAGAACAGACGCCCTCAGGCGACCTACATGCAGAGGCGGGGCCAAATCCAAAGCTGAACCCCAGGAGCAGTGTGAACAAAGAAGAGAAAGGGAAATCTCTCCCAGCAGCCTCAGGAGCACCGGATTAAATCTCCTAAAGAACTAAAGAGCAAATTAAAACCTTTACAGAAAAGCAAAAGCTTAGAGAATTCAGCACCACCAAACCAGCTTTACAACAATCAACTTGATGTACCCTGCATCTCTGGAATACCTGAATAGACAACCAATCATCCCAAATTCAGGAGGGTCATGGTGCTCTGGCCGGGTGTCAGGGCTGTGCCACTGAGGTGGGAAAGACAAGTTCAGGACACTGGTCCACCAGAGACCTCCCAGCTCCATGTAATATCAAACGGCAAAAAACTCCCAGAGATCTCCATCTCAGGGCCAACATCGAGCTCCACACAACGACCAGCAAGCTACAGTGCTGGACACCCTATGCCAAACAACTAGCAAGACAGGAACACAAGGCCACCCATTAGCAGAGAGGCTGCCTAAAATCATACTGAGTTCACAGACACCCCAAAACACAGCACCAGACGCAGACCTGCCCACCAGAAATAAGATCCAGCCTCATCCACCAAAACACAGGTACTAGTCTGCTCCACCGGGAAGCCTACACAACCCACTGAAGCAACCTTAGACACAGGGGGCAGACACCAAAAACAATGCGAACTACAAACCTGCAGCCTGCGAAAACGAGACACCAAACACAGTAAGTTAAGCAAAATGAGAAGACAGAGAAACACACAGCAGATGAAGGAGCAAGGTGAAAACCCACCAGACCTAACAAATGAAGAGTAACAGGCAGTCTACCTAAAAAAGAATTCAGAGTAATGATAGTAAAGATGATCCAGGGCTTCCCTGGTGGCACAGAGGTTGAGAGTCTGCCTGCCGATGCAGGGGACACGGGGTCGTGCCCCGGTCCGGGAAGATCCCACATGCCGTGGAGCAGCTGGGCCCGTGAGCCATGGCCACTGAGCCTGCACGTCCGGAGCCTTTGCTCCGCAACGGGAGAGGCCACAGCAGTGAGAGGCCCGCTTAACGCAAAAAAAAAAAAAAAAAAAAAAAAAAAAAGATGATCCAAATTCATGGAAACAGAAAAGAGAAAATACAAGAAATGTTTAACAAGGACCTAGAAAAACTAAAGAGCAAACAATGATGAACAACACAATAAATGAAATTAAAATTCTCTAGAAGGAAAAAATAGCAGAATAACTGAGGCAGAAGAACGGATAAGTGATCTGGAAGATAAAATAGTGGAAATAACTAGTGCAGAGCAGAATAAAGAAAAAAGAATGGAAAGAATTGAGAACAGCCTCAGAGACCACTTGGACAATATTAAACGCACCAACATTCGAATTTTAGGGGTGCCAGAAGAAGAAGACAAAAAGAAAGGGACTGAAAAAATATTTGATGAGATGATAGTTGAAAACTTCCCTAATATGGGAAAGGAAATAGTTAATCAGCTCCAGGAAGCACGGAGAGTCCCATACAGGATAAATCCAAGGAGAAACACGCCATGACACATATTAACCAAACGATCAAAAATTAAATAGAGAAAAAATATTAAAAGCAGCAAGGGAAAAACAAGAAATAACATACAAGGGAATCCCCATAAGATTAACAGCTGTAAGTCTACAGCAGTAAGTCTACAAGCCAGAAGGGAGTGGCAGGACATACTTAAAGTGATGAAAGGAAGGAAAAAACGTACAACCAAGATTTCTCTACCCAGCAAGTATCTCATTCAAATTCGATGGAGAAATTAAAAACTTTACAGAAAAGCAAAAGCTTAGAGAATTCAGCACCACCAAACCAGCTTTACAACAAATGCTAAAGGAACTTTTCTAGGCAGGAAACACAAAAGAAGGAAAAGACATACAATAACAAACCCAAAACAATTAAGAAAATGGGAATAGGAATATACATATTGATAATTACCTTAAATTTAAATGGATTAAATGTTCCCACCAAAAGACATACATTGGCTGAATGAATACAAAAACAAGACCCGTATATATGCTGTCTACAAGAGACCCACTTCAGACCTAGGGACACATACAGACTGAAAGTGAGGGAATGGAAAAAGATATTCCATGCAAATGGAAATCAAAAGAAAGCTTAAGTAGCAATTCTCATATCAGACAAAATACACTTTAAAACAAAGACTATTACAAGAGACAAAGAAGGACACTACATAATGATCAAGGGATCAATCCAAGAGGAAGATATAACAATTGTAAATATTTATACACCCAACATAGGAGCATCTCAATACATAAGGCAAATACTAACAGCCATAAAAGGGGAAATCGACAGTAACACAATCATAGTAGGGGACTTTAACACTCCACTTTCACCAATGGACAGATCATCCAAAGTGAAAATAAATAAGGAAACAAAAGCTTTAAATGCAGGCTTCCCTGGTGGCACAGTGGTTAAGAATCTGCCTGCGAATGCAGGGGATGCAGGTTCAAGCCCTGGTCCAGGAAGATCCCACATGCCGCGGAGCAGCTAGGTCAGTGAGCCATGGCCACTGAGCCTGCACGTCCGAAGTCTGTGCTCCACAATGGGAGAGGCCACAACAGTGAGAGGCCCACGTACGGTAAAACAAACAAACAAAATAAAACCTTTAAATGCTACATTAAACACAATGGACTTAATTGATATTTATAGGGCATTCCATCCAAAAACAACAGAATACACTTTCTTCTCAAGTGCTCATGGAACATTCTCCAGCATAGATCATATCGTGGGTCACAAATCAAGCCTTGGTAAGTTTAAGAAAACTGAAATCGTATCAAGTATCTTTTCGAACCACAATGCTATGAGACTAGATATCAATTACAGGAAAAAAATCTGTAAAAAAAATACAAACACACGGAGGCAAAACAATACACTACTTAATAACCAAGAGATCACTGAAGAAATCAAAGAGGAAATCAAAAAATACGTAGAAACAAATGACAATTAAAACACAACGACCCAAAGCCTATGAGATGCAGCAAAACCAATTCTAAGAGGGAAGTTTATAGTGATACAATCCTACATTAAGAAACAAGAACCATCTCAAATAAACAACATAACCTTACAACTAAATCAAGTAGAGAAAGAAGAACAAAAACCCCCCAATGTTAGCAGAAGGAAAGAAATCATAAAGATCAGATCAGAAATAAATGAAAAAGAAATGAAGGAAATGAGAGCAAAGATCAATAAAAATAAAAGCTGGTTCTTTGAGAAGATAAACAAAATTGATAAGCCATTAGCCAGACTCATCAAGAAAAAAAGGGAGAAGACTCAAGTCAATAGAATTAGAAAGGAAAAAGGAGAAGTAACAACTGACACTGCAGAACTACAAAGGATCATGAGAGATTACTACAAGCAACAATAAAATGGACAACCTGGAAGAAATGGACAAATTCTTAGAAAAGCACAACCTTCTGAGACTGAACCAGGAAGAAATAGAAAATATAAACAGACCAATCACAAGCACTGAAATTGAAACTGTGATTGAAACTCTTCCAAGAAACAAAAGCCCAGGACCAGATGGCTTCACAGGTGAATTCTATTAAACATTTAGAGAAGAGCTAACACCTAAACTTCTAAAACTCTTCCAAAGTATAGCAGAGGGAGGAACACTCCCAAACTCATTCTATGAGGCTACCATCACCTTGACACCAAAACCAGACAAAGAGGTCACAAAGAAAGAAAACTACAGGCCAATATCACTGATGGACATAGATGCAAAAATCCTCAACAAAATACTAGCAAACAGAATCCAACAGCACATTAAAAGGATCATACAACGTGATCAAGTGGGGTTTATTCTAGGAATGCAAGGATTCCTCAATATATGCAAATCAATCAATGTGATACACCATATTAACAAACTGAAGAATAAAAACCATATGATCATCTCAATAGATGCAGAAAAAGCTTTCAACAAAATTCAACACCCATTTATGATAAAAACCCTCCAGAAAGTAGGCATAGAGGAAACTTACCTCAACATAATAAACGCCATATATGACAAACCCACAGCCAACATTGTTCTCAGTGGTGAAAAACTGAAACCATTTCCCCTAAGATCAGAAACAAGACAAGGTTGCCCACTCTCATCACTATTATTCAACATTTTGGAAGTTTTAGTCACAGCAATCAGAGAAGAAAAGGAAATAAAAGGAATCCAAATCGGAAAAGAAGAAGTAAAACTGTCACTGTTTGCAGATGACATGATACTATACATAGAGAATCATAAAGATGCCACTAGAAAACTACTAGAGCCAACCAATGAACTTGGTAAAGTAGCAGGATACAAAATTAATGCACAAAAATCTCTGGCATTCCTATACACTAATGATGAAAAATCTGAAAGTGAAATTAAGAAAACACTCCCATTTACCACTGCAACAACAACAACAAAAATATCTAGGAATAATCCTAACTAAGGAGACAAAAGACCTGTATGCAGAAAACTATAAGACACTGATGAAAGAAATTAAAGATGCTACAAATAGATGGAGAGATATGCCATGTTCTTGGATTGGAAGAATCAACATTGTAAAAAAGACTATACTACCCAAAACAATCTACAGATTCAATTCAATCCCTATCAAACTACCATTGGCATTTTTCACAGAACTACAACAAAAAATTTCACAATTTGTATGGAAACAAAAAAGACCCCGAATAGCCAAAGCAACCTTGAAAAAAAAAAAAATGGAGCTGGAGGAATCAGGCTCCCCGACTTCAGACACTACTACAAAGCTACAGTAATCAAGACAGTATGGTACTGGCACAAAAAACCAGAAATATAGATCAATGGAAGAGGATAGAAAGCCCAGAGATATACCCACGCACGTATGGTCACCTTATTTTTGATAAAGGAAGCAAGAATACACAATGGAGAAAAGACAGCCTCTTCAATAAGTGGTGCTGGGAAAACTGGACAGCTACATGTAAAAGAATGAAATTAGAACACTCCCTAACACCATACACAAAAATAAACTCAAAATGGATTAAAGACCTAAATGTAAGGCCAGACACTATCAAACTCTAACATGAAAACATAGGCAGAACCCTCTATTACATAAATCACAGCAAGATCCTTTCTGACCCCCCTCCAAGAGAAATGGAAATAAAAACAAAAATAAACAAATGGGACCTAATGAAACTTCAAAGCTTTTGCACAGCAAAGGAAACCATAAACAATGCGAAAAGACAACCTTCAGAATGAAAGAAAATATTTGCAAATGAAGCAACTAACAAAGGGTTAATCTCCAAAATTTACAAGCAGTTCATGCAGCTCAATATCAAAAAAACAAACAATCCAATCCAAAAATGGGCAGAAGACCTAAATAGACATTTCTCCAAAGAAGACATACAGATTGCCAACAAACACATGAAAGAATGCTCAACATCATCAATCATTAGAGAAATGTAAATCAAAACTACAATGAGATATCATCTCACAACAGTCAGAATGGCCATCATCAAAAAATCTACAAACAATAAATGCTAGAGAGGGTGTGGAGAGAAGAGAACCCTCTTGCACTGTTGATGGGAATGTAAATTGATACAGCCACTATGGAGAACAGGATGGAGGTTCCTTAAAAAACTAAAAATAGAACTACCATATGACCCAGTAATCCCACTACTGGGTATATACCCTGAGAAAACCATAATTCAAAAAGAGACATGTACCACAATGTTCATTGCAGCTCTATTTACAATAGCCAGGACATGGAAACAACCTAAGTGTCCACTGACAGTTGAATGGATAAAGAAGATGTGGCACATATATACAATGGAATATTACTCAGCCATAAAAAGAAACAAAATTGAGTTCTTGTAGTGAGGTGGATGGACCTAGAGTCTGTCATACAGAGTGAAGTAAGTAAGAAAGAAAAACAAATACTGTATGCTAACACATATATATGGAATCTAAAAAAAAAAAAAATGGTTCTGAAGAACCTAGGGGCAGGACAGGAATAAAGACACAGACATGGAAAGTGGACTTGAGAACACTGGGAGAGGGAGGGGTCGGTTGGGATGAGCTGAGAGAGTGGCATGGATATATATACACTACCAAATGTAGAATGGATGGCTGGTGGGAAGCAGCTGCATAGCACAGGGCGATCAGCTTGGTACTTTGTGACCACCTAGAGGGGTAGGATAGGGAGGCTGGGAGGGAGACGCAAGAGGGAGAGGATATGGGGATATATGTATATGTATAGCAGATTCACTTTGTTAAAAAGCAGAAACTAACATACTATTGTAAAGCAATTATACTCCAATAAAGATGTTAACAAATTGAAAAAAAAAAGACACAGAAGTTTGAAAAATCAGTGTTGCGATTGGGATCTGCTTTAGCACATAGGCTCAGTTGTGCATACATTTGATAACATTAAATGTAGGTATAACTACATGGCACATATTTTTTTAAGATATTTTGTTTTTATAATGAAACCAGCACTTCACTGGTTCCATCCAATATTCTATTTCTTTCTAGTTTACTAATACTAGTTTATGACATGGAAATCTCTTTATAAGAAATTGCAAAGAAAAGTTGGATATGAATTCCAAAAATGTATACAGTATTTCTTAGTCAGAATCAGAAGTTTCTTTCAGACCAGTCTCTTTTGTCTTCTTTCCTTCATCCCACATTTACTGAATCTTTTCTATTTTGATAGTTCTGTGATTATGCATTATTAAATATCAGGTGGCTAGAAGAAGAAGAGCCTAATGCCAATTCATACCCAGTTACTATGTAACTTGGTTTGTATCTGTTTGGAGTACATACAGTTCTTTTCTACATGGAGGAAAACAATGATTGTTTGTAAGCCACAGATAAACTAGAATTTAAATATTAAACAAAAAAAATGAAAGTGCTATCTGAATAAATTCTTAAAACTTTAGGTAGATCTAATTTTTATAACCTATAATATGTTTCTTATAATATTTAGAAACAAGACTAACATAAAAAATAACTAGGTAAAAGTGGGAATTACATGCTAGAACAGTTATGAAGTTTGATTAATCTAAAAATGTATTTTGATAAAATAAACTAGAATTTATTACCTAGTAATAGACACTCCAGAGAAGTCCCAAAAAATATTACAATCTTACCCACTTTGAAACTAGGAGAGTCTACAGGAAATTTTCAGAACATCTATGTACCTAATTTTAAATTCCCATGTAAATTTCATTCCTTTTTCAGATATAAAGAAGTACTAAAATTTATAGTTATAATAGTAAAACAAAAATATAAGAAATAGACATATAGACAAATAAAATAGAATAGAGTACCCAGACTTCCAGTCTCCAGAACTACGAGAAAATTAATTTATGTTGTTTAAGCCACTCAGTCTATGGTATTTTGTTATGGCAGCCCCAGTAGGCTAATATAGGTGCCAAAACTAAAGGACAGTCTCTTTAACAAATGGTGCTGGGAAAACTAGATATCCACATGCAAAAGAATGAAGTTGGACCTTTAAATTATATTATATACAAAAATTAATGCAGAATGGATCAAAGACCTAAACATAAAACATAAAACCATAAAATTTTTAGAATATACACGGGAAAAGCTTCATGACACTGGATTTATCAAGGCTGTGCAGAAATTAGAACCCTTATGAATTATTGGTGGGAATGTAAAATGGTACAGGTGCTGTGGGAAACTATATCAAATCCCTCAAAAGTTAAAAACAGAAGTACCATATGATTGGGCAATTCCACTTCAGGGTATATATCTAAAAGAAGTGAAAGCAGAATCTCAAAAAGATATCTGTACCTCCATGATCATAGCATCACTATTCATAATAGCTAAGAGGTAAAACAACCCAAGTGTCCCTGGGCAGATGAATGGATAAATAAAAATGTGGTATATGTATGTGATGGAGTATTATTCAGCCTTAAAAACAAAGGAAATTCTGACACATTACAATATGGACGAACCTCGAGGACTTTATGCTTACTGAAATAAGCCAATCACAAAAGACAAATACTGTATGATTCCATTTAAATGAGATATCTAGAGAAGTCAAATTCATAGAGATAGAAAGTAGAAATCAGGAGATTGGGACTGACATATATACACTACTATGTATAAAACAGATAACTAACGAGAACCTACTGATAGCACAGGGAACTCTACTCGGTGCCCTGTGGTGACCTAAATAGGAAGGAAATCCAAAAAAGAGGGGATATGTGTATACGTGTGGCTGATTCACTTTGCTGTATAGCAGAAACTGACACAACAGTGTAAAGCAACTATATTCCAATAAGAAAAAAAAAAAAAGAGAGAGAAAGTAGAATGGTGGTTACCAGCAGCCTGGGTAGAGGGAAATGGAGAGTTGTTGTTTAGTGGGTATAGAGTTTCAGTTTTGCAAGATGAAAAAGTTCTAGAGACTTATTGCCTAACAATGTGAATATACTTAACATTATTGAGCTGTAAGATGGTTAAGATGGTGTTATGTTATGCATTTTTTACTACAATAATAAAAAAGTACAAGAAATCCACAGGATCCTTTTTTAAGCATAAAGTTAACATCTACCTCAGTAGTGTTCCAGGAAAAGCACATTGAAAAAGAGAAAAATCTCTATAAAAGAGACCACTCCATGGTGAAATGGTCAGCGGTTTATACTCCAGATATGGATTAATCAGTCCCATTTTTATATAAAATAAGTTTAATATGTTGGGAAATGCTTCTTTGCCTCGGTCAGAGGTGGGGAGAGAGAGAATTTAGACCAAGGAAACAATGGTTCATTCAGCACTGAAGGCAGCAAGTGTTGGCCTCTTTCTCCCTCTCTTTTTGTCCTCTAAGATATTTAACAGAAGTGTGATGTCACACAGATCTTACTGAGCTGAATAACTATGGGATCCATGGTGACCTTAACATCTGAATTCACACTCCTACTCAATGGGTAGCTTTTTTCAGAACAAAGGCTTTTTTTACGTATTTGCTACAAAGCACAGCAAGATATCAGGGAAAGAATATGTGACAGCTGCAGAAAATGACTACCCAGAAAAATTAATAATATGGCAATTTATGGATGAAACACACATACACACTGACTGCATTGGCTATAATATAATTAATTTCTAGCTAATTTCCAAGGAACAATGAATGACATGTGATTTGCAAATACTGGGCTTTTTGTATCATAAACACCAACAGATGTGTTGCTATTTGGAATGTTAATATGGACACATAATAATTATCCCTTAGTCTGAAGATAGTGTTGGTAGGTCAAGGGAAAGGATTGAAGACAGAGGAAGATACATCCAAGGGGGATGTGACTTTGAAAAGGAGGAAGAGTAATACACTCTGTTTCTTTTCTATTGTTTTTTTAATTCTTTCTTAGGAGAAAAGTTATCACCATCACTTACAGAGTTCAAAAGACTCTACTGGATTTTTTGAAGGCTTACCATGTGCTGTGTCAGGGAAGCAGACAGGAATGTACATGACTATAAAACTAAAGTGTTGGAACCCAGTCAGTCTAGCTCTTTAACAAATGTCAAGTTCTTTTTGGTAGATATTGGAAACCTCTCATATTTAGAGGTAGAAGGGGAGGCAATAGTCCCCACCCCATCCCTCACTTCCAAAGGGTCCTTTTCAATAAGAGAAATCTCAGACCACCTTCTGCCAAAAGCAAAGGCATTTATTAACAAGTAGTTGTGACCACTCTGAAGCTGCAGAGTTCTTCTCTCCAACCTAAAAAATAGCCAGCAGCCCCTTGCATGGAATGCCCACTGAAAAGGGGACTCAAAGTCGAATCCTGTAGTTTGATCCCCTTCTGCTAGGGCAAAGAGATCTGCAGGTCCACCAGAGCACAAACCTGGAGTTCTGCTCCATTGACAGACACTTCTGGGCTAGTGGGTGTCTTCGCTTATATATTTGTTCAGGCCAAGGTAGTAGGTCCTGTATTACCATTCCAACCAACTGCATAACGTAAATATCATTCATTTCAATTTCACCAAAAACAACATTTTATTAATTAACTAATGCTAAGGCATTCATTCAGGATAAGGAACTCATCTACTAATTAACTCTCCCTAAAGTGTTGACTATAGGTAACTTGTACTTAACCATGTAGTACAGTATTTAGCATGAATTATCCCACAGACAGTATAACCAGAGGCGGAAGAACTGGAGCTGGGACTTGAATCCAAACTAAACTGAAGACTTTCTAATTGCTAAGTCCTCCAGCTTTAAGATAAATAAGAAAAGGAGAGAAGAGTAGAAAAAAGAAAGAGGAGAGAAGAAGAGAGGAGGGGTGGGGAGGGGGAGGAAACAAAAGACAAAAGAAAAGAATGATTTTCTTTTCCCCCGTGATTTCAGCATCTATTCATGAATGATAACCAGGATGGTTGTTTTATTTGTATAGGTGGGTGGAGTAGGTGCAAATGGAAAAATATTTCAAGCTAAGAATATCTTATTTCTACAGAAGCCTTTATGTGACTTCTTTATAAATAACTAATGTATTGGGTGATTAAACAAGAATAACTGAAAAATTGAGGAAAACATTTTCTTTCCTTCTTTTCTTCTTCCCTTCCTTCCTACCTTCCATTTTTAATTAGAAAAGTACATGTGGCCATAAACACAGATGCACAAGTAAAAGCTGAGACTAGAGAGCAGAAGAATCTCTGATTGATCTGAAGGAATCTGACCTGTGACTCTGTGTGGCTGGGAATTTTTTTTCTAATAGACTCTCTTGTACATAGTGGCTAGATCTAATACTTTCTCATCTCCCCTGAAACAGTCTCCAAAATTTGGAAGAAATCCTTCAGTAGTCAGCATATCAAGACACAAGTCATAACATAATGAGGCAAATAAACTGATGCAAAAGTGATATTTGCAAGAAGAAGCAGGTACTAAAGCCCCATCCTACTGCTCCCAGCCCCACAGGCCACCACAAGATTGGTGGCGTCAACAGAGGGCCCCCTTTCACCACCCCTACACAATGTACAGGGTTTCTAGGGGACGTGCATACTTGGGCCTGGGGCTGGAGTCATGGAACTGGAAAATACCGTGTTCTCCTCTTGTCCTCCATGTGAGACCTTGGAAACACTAACACGAAGTGACTTCATTGTGGTCACTGTCCAATCTTAACTTTGTTAAGTGTGACCAACACCTCCCAGAAAAGTGGGTTGCTAATTTTTGCCTCAGAGGATCTGAAGAAATCCCAAATGGACAATATTCAGCACCAGCAAGGAGAGTGGTATTAACTTAAATAAGGAACAATTTTCTGTTGGAGGCAAAACCCAGAACTTGGTGAAACATTACAGGCTGTCACCATAAATTTGCTAAATTTTTGTGTTGTGTCTGCTTTGGGCCCCAAAGTAAATTCCTGATACTCAAACAATGACAAGTTAGAAAAACAACAATGGGAAACCACAGCCAGATCTGGTATTAAGGGAGAGCTGATCATCTCCCCAGCCAAAATATGGACAATGCTTTAAAAATGTAAGGAAAAAAGACAGAAATAGAATCCTACCACAGCTAACACTCTGCTCGTAAAACATAGAAACAGATTTTTTTTTCAAGTCAGGAGATGAAAATATCTACTTTAAAACCTAGATGACAAGCAGATGGAATTATAATGCTCCTTTTAATCCCCAACTAGCTGACTCATTGCAGAAGGGTATGGTGATGTTAGTTTATAACAGAGCCACCCACTAACACAGAAATTAGCAAGGAATGGTGATTTTTCAGTGGAAGTAAAATTAAGATATAAGGGGCTAGGTCTAAAATTTCATTACTACCAGCATCAGATACTCTAAACTACTCTCTAGATAAAATCAAATAAAATCACAAACAAATATATATGTATAATGTTAACTTTAAATGCATTACTGAGTTAAAAACTAAGAAAGGAACAAAAGGATCCCCCACACAGCTGCACAGGAAACTTGGGAGACAAGCCAGATAGCTTTTCTCTCTGAGAGTTTCTGCCCAATCCTGGACAAATGAGTTTTCTCTAAAGACTGACCAGCATTCAAGGGGCAGGTGATAATGCTTAGGAATTGCGCAAAGTAGGAAATCCAATAAGGTTTCCTATCAGTAGTATAAAGGTGAAGAATAAATAAAACCTGCTACCCATAAGGTGGTAGCAAATAAGCTCACCTGTCTTAAGCCAGGACATAGATGAGGATGAGGTAGGGGGCACAGGAAGGAGAGGAGAGGAGGATCTCTCCTGAAAATTCATAACCACAAAGTAACATTCATGGATCTATAGTTGAATTTATAACACCTCTGTTGTCTGAAAAATCTAAAGTAGAGAATAAAACTTAAATAATTTAATGAAATGCAAAGGTCATTGAAAGAAGCAAGTGAAAATCTAAGGAGAGAATTGGTGAACTGAAGGAAATATTCAAATAAATTATCCAAAATGTAGAGAAAGAAAACTATGGTAAATAAAATGAGAGGTTAAGAGGGCATATGTGTAAGCGCTCTAAAGGAAATAACAGAAGAAACTGAGATGAGACAATACTAAAAGGAATAAAGGCTAAGAATTTTTCAGAAATATTGAAACACACTAATCATGAGAATGAGAAACAGCAACTATGAATTCAAAACCTAGGTGCAATTCCAAAAATTGTTAAATTTAACCAATAAAACTTTAAAACTTCTATATGGGCCAAAAACTAAGCAAAGTAAAAAAATAACAATAAAGGTGCAAGAAAGGCGTTAGGGAGAAACAAAAGCTGAGGCAAATAGCCTTTAATAAAATGATACAACTAATCAAAAGATATTAGTGACCATTATAAACATAAACTAATTCTTCATGAAAAACAAAATTCATCACACTAAATTAGAAGAAGTTTTAAGGGCCTGTTAAATTTTGTTTATAGGACCCATATATCATAAAGAAACAAAATATTGAGAGCTAAAAGAATGGAAAAGATATAACAGGCAAATCCTAAGCAAAAGAAAGCTGGAGGAACTGTATTAAAACCAGGTAAAGTAAATATAAAGGCAAAAAATATTATTAAAGATAAAAATGGTCACCATAAAACAACATTGGGGGGACCTTCCAGATGGCAGAGGAGTGAGATGTGGAGATCACCTTCTTCCCCACAAATACATCAGAAATACATCTGCATGTGGACAACTCCTACAGAAAACCTACTGAACGCTGGCAGAAGAGCTCAGACCTCCCCAAAGTCAAGAAACTCCCCACGTACCTGGATAGGGCAAAAGAAAGAAGAATAAACAGACACAAAAGAATAGGGATGGGACCTGCAACTCTGGGAAGGAGCTGTGAGGAGGAAAAGTTTCCACACACTAGGAAGCCCACGGCGGGTGGCGGGGGGGAAGCTTCAGAGCCACGGAGGAGAGAGCAGCAACAGGGGTGCAGAGGGCAAAGCAGAGAGATTCCTGCACAGAGGATCAGTGCCGACCAGCACTCACCAACCTGAGAGGCTTGTTTGCTCAGTGGCTGGGGCGAGTGGGGGCTGGGAGCTGAGGCTTGGGCTTTGGAGGTTGGATACCAGGGAGAGGACTGGGGTTGGCTGCGTGAACACAGCGTGCAGGGGCTAGTGCACCATGGCTAGCCGGGAGGGAGTCTGGGAAAAAGTCTGAACCTGCCTAAGAAGCAAGAGACCATTGGTTATGGGTGTGCAAGGAGAGGGGATTAAGAGCGCCGCCTAAGCGAGCTCCAGAGACGTGCATGAGTGCAGCTATCAGAGCAGACCCCAGAGACGGGCATGAAACGCTAAGGCTGCTGCTGCAGCCACCAAGAAGCCTGTGTGAAAGCACAGGTCACTATCCATACCTCCCCTCCTGGGAGCCTGTGCAGCCTGCCACTGCCAGGGTCCCGTGATCCAGAGACAACTTCCCTGGGAGAACACACGGCGCACCTCAGGCTGTTGCAACATCACGCTAGCCTCTGCTGCCGCAGGCTCGTTCCGCATTCTGAACCCCTCCATCCCCCCAGCTTGAGTGACCTAGAGCCCCCTAATCAGCTGCTCCTTTAACCCCGTCCTGTCTGGGTGAAGAACAGATGTCCTCAGGCAACCTACATGCAGAGGCGGGGCCAAATCCAAAGCTGAACCCCAGGAGCTGTGCGAAAAAAGAAGAGAAAAGGAAATCTCTCCCAGCAGCCTCAGGAGCAGCAGATTAAATCTCCACAATCATCTTGATGTACCCTGCATCTGTGGAATACCTGAATAGAAAAGGAATCATCCCAAAGTTGAGGCGGTGGACCTTGGGAGCAACTGTAGACTTGGGGTTTGCTTTCTGCATCTAACTTGTTTCTGGTTTTATGTTTATCTTAGTTTAGTATTTAGAGCTTATTATCATGGGTAGATTTGTTTACTGATTTGGTTGCTCTCTTTCATCTTTTTATATATTTTTTTTTCCTTTTTTGGAGTGTGTACTTATATGCTTCTTTGTGTGATTTTGTATAGATTTGCTTTTACCATTTGTTCTAGGGTTCTGTCTGTATGTTCTTCTTTTTTTTTTTTTAGAATAGTTTTTAGTGCTTGTTATCATTGGTGGATCTGTTTATTGGTTTGGTTGCTCTCTTCTTTCTTTTTTTATTACTTTTTTAGTTTAATAATATTTTAATTTTAATAATTTTATTTCATTTTATTCATTTATTTATTTATTTTTCTCCCTTTTCTTCTGAGCCTGACATGTGGCTGACATGGTATTGGTGCTCCGGCTGGGTGTCAGGCCTGAGCCTCTTAGGTGGGAGAGCCAAGTTCAGGACATTGGTCCACCAGAGACCTCCCGGCCCCACATAATATCAAATGGCAAAAGCTCTCCCAGAGATCTCCATCTCAACACTAAGACCCAGCTCCACTCAACAACCAGCAAGCTACAGTTCTGGACACCCCATACTAAACAACTAGCAAGACAGGAACGCAGCCCCACCCATTAGCAGAGAGGCTGCCTAAAATCATAATAAGGTCATAGACACCCCAAAACATACCACCAGACGTGGTCCTGTCCACCAGAAAGACAAGATCCAGCCTCATCCACCAGAACACAGGCACCAGTCCCCTCCACCAGGAAGCCTACACAACCCAGTGAACCAAACTTAGCCACTGGAAGCAGACACCAAAAACAATGAGATCTATGAACCTGTAGCCTGCGAAAAGGAAACCCCAAACACAGTAAGTTAAGCAAAATGAGAAGACAGAGAAACACACAGCAGATGAAGGAGCAAGGTGAAAACCCACCAGACCAAACAAATGTAGAGTAATAGGCAGTCTACCTGAAAAAGAATTCAGAATAATGATAGTAAAGATGATCCAAAATCTTGGAAATAAAATGGAGAAAATACAAGAAACGTTGAACAAGGACCTTGAAGAACTAAAGAGCAAACAAACAATGATGAACAACACAATAAATGAAATTAAAAATTCTCTAGAAGGAATCAATAGAAGAATAACTGAGGCAGAAGAACGGAGAAGTGACCTGGAAGATAAAATAGTGGAAATAACGACCACAGAGCAGGATAAAGAAAAAAGACTGAAAAGAATTGAGGACAGTCTCAGAGACCTCTGGGACAGCATTAAATGCATCAACATTCGAACTATAGAGGTCCGAGAAAAAGAAAGGGACTGAAAAAATATTTGAAGAGATTGTAGTTGAAAACTTCCCTAATATGGGAAAGGAAATAGTCAATCAAGTCCGGGAAGCACAGAGAGTCCCATAAAGGATAAATCCAAGGAGAAACACGCCAAGACACATATTAATCAAACTATCAAAAATTAAATACAAAGAAAAAATATTAAAAGCAACAAGGGAAAACCAACAAATACCATACAAGGGAATCCACATAAGGTTAACAGCTGATCATTCAGCAGAAACTCTGCAAGCCAGAAAGAAGTGGCAGGACATATTTAAAGTGATGAAAGGGAAAAACCTACAACCAAGATTTCTCTGCCCAGCAAGGATCTCATTCAGATTCGACAGAGAAATTAAAATCTTTACAGACAAGTAAGAGCTAAGAGAATTCAGCACCACCAAACCAGCTTTACAACTCATGCTAAAGGAACTTCTCTAGGCGGGAAACACAAGAAAAGGAAAAGACCTAAAATAACAAACCCAAAACAATTAAGAAAATGGGAATAGGAACATACATATCGATAATTACCTTATATATAAATGGATTAAATGCTCCAACCAGAAGACATAGACTAGCTGAATGGATACAAAAACAAGAATAATTGAATAAATGAGTAAACAAATTGTCTTATAAATGAAGGAAAACAAGTATAGGTATTTTCAGCAAAATTCACGTTAATACCAATTCTTGGAAGACCAAATGGTGGATGGGATAAGATGGGGTCTGGAATATGCCAAAAATTAGCCATCAAGCTGCCTTGCAGATAAGCATAGAAATGCAAGTTTTCAAAGGACTTCTGAGTTCCTCCATCATTAAACAAGGTCACAGAAAGCACATGGTGACTAATGTCAATAAGATGTTGATATACAACCCTTGGGTGAGATAGAAAATGGCAGACAGTAAGTTAGGATAGATAGAATGGTAGAGAGGATTCACATGGTTCATACTTCAAAGAACTTTTTATGTCAATCTTACTATGGAGTAAGCAAAGAGAAGCTTAAGGTGCAATAAATATTTTTTGAGCAAAATGTGATATAAATCTTGTTTTTGTAGGTAGCTATCTCTGCCAGAAGACAGATCATGATGAAGAGGGTAAAAGGAACAATATCACAGAAACTTATTAGGATATTGGGAAATGGGCCCAATGAAATAGCAATGGGGAGAAAATGATGAAGCTAAATTAATGGAACATTTTGGTGTTAGAATTGAGAAGACCTTGTGGCTGGTTAGATATAGAGAGACAGAATTTAAGGATGAGTCCAAGAAACAAGGTTTTGGAAACTGTGTGGGTAGTGATCCACTAACTGAGATTGAAAAACACAAGAAGTTTAAGAAGTGTGGTATTGGGAGAAAGGGAAAAAGGCACTTGGAAATGTGAACCTGGAGCCAAAGAGGAGGACACTTGGGGCTGGAATAAAGACTTAGAAGTCACGTGTGTGTGTGCATGTATCATGGGAGCAGATGAAGCAAAAGGTCCAAGAAAATAAGTCTGAGGAGCCCCAGTATTCAAGAGATTTGACAGATATCCACTTCATTCTTTGGCTATTTTGTGTGTAATGTAGGGATATTAATGCATTCACTTTGTGGTGACACTGAGAGAATTATTTTAAATGGCTTTAAATGGCTATCAAATAGAGAAAATTATTATCTACAATAGATTTAGCAGAACAAATAATAGCCATGTTTAATATCTGCACACCAAATGAGATATTAAAATTCTTGCATGATGCGTTGTGTTGAAAAACAACATGTTTTCAATGTACCTCTATCCCAGGAAATCCTCCCTTTCTTCATCTATTTTGTAGGTACAAATAATCTGGAGCAGGTGAGGGACAGGGATATTTGGAGGTAAAGGATGAAGGAAAATGGCTTTTCTCCCCCTAAAGATCTTCTACCAAACACTAAGGGGAGGGGGTGCACAATACTGAGGAATTGGGAAAGGTACAGTAATAAAATCTAGTAACCTCCCAAGCACTCTGCTACACTTTGGCTTTACAAAAAATCATTCAGTCTATCTTAATAGGCAGGAAAGAAGTAAGATATTAAATACAAGTCACCTCTTTGTTTTTTTTTTAGTCTCCTAAATAAATAGAACAGTACAGTAATAGGTACAACAGAAGAAAGCCAGTTCAAGATTATTCTTCCCCCATGATATTTCATTTGTGGTTTTGATATTAAGTTAAACAGGCATACATAAAAATTTTGCATTTTTGGATAAACCGTGAAAAATTCATTTGTTCATTCATTCAATTAATCATGTTTATTGGGTGCCTACTATGTGCAGAAAGCTGAACAAGGCATTGGAAAATCAATGGCAAACACGTAAAACAAAATCTCTATGTTGATATCTAGGACTACAAACATTCTCTTAATTAATAAATAAGTAGATATCTAATTAGAATGACAGGCACTACAAAGTAGAAGAGCAGGATGCAGTTACACATATTTTGCAGAGATTTTACCTAGTCTGGAGAATCAGGTAAGATTTCCTTGGGGGACTTCACTGGCAGCACAGGGTTAGGACTCTGTGCTCCCAATGCCAGGGGCCCAGGTTTGATCCCTGGTCAGGGAACTAGATCCCACATGCATGCCACAACTAAGGAGCCAGTAAGCCTCAACTAAGGAGCCCGATTCACTTTGTTATAAAGCAGAAACTAACACACCATTGTGAAGGAATTATATTCCAATAAAGATGGTAAAAAAAAAAAAAAAAAGATTTCCTTGAGGATGTGTCTTTTGAGCTGAGCTCTGGAAGATGATTAACATTTAATGAAGTGAAAAGTTGCATGAGAATTCATCAGACAGAGGGAACAGCATGTGTAAAGGCAATGAGGTGGGAACAAGCACAGTATATTCAAGAAAATGAAAGATCCAAATTCGGCTGAAGCTCAGTGAAACACGAGGAAAGTGGCTGAGGATGAGTCTGATGAGGCTGAAAGGGATCAGATCTTGCAGAATTCCACGTCAGATCAAGGATTTGGTCTTATGGTATACTGGTTAGTCTTCACATTATCTGCCCAACTCTGTTTTTCTTCAGGTTGACCCCTGCAGACTAAATTACTCGGGTTCCTTGCCTTCCATTAGATTTGACCCATAGGAGACAATGACAAGAGAGTTGAGATTGGAGAAGAAATGAAAATCAAGGTACTTCCTCCCTGTCTCACCGCAGTATCACTGGTGGTATCCTGTCTCTCCACAATTACAGTTCTTGCTGTGTGGAGCCTCCTCGTTAGGCTAGCTCTCAGTGAGCTTTGGTAATATATCTCCTTTCCCTTGATCCTTTGATCTGAGGGATGGTAAACGACTTCTACTTATGTCTATCTTTATGTTCCTTAGTATCTCTTATTGGTCCTCCTAACTGTGACCACTGTGTAAAGTGGATCTTTTATTATAATCTCTACACTTGTACCATTTAAACTGATGTCCATTTCCTGCCTGAATAGTGACTGATAATTCAACAGAACAGCCAAAATCCACTTGCATTTCTCAACTGACCATTTTGCTGCAAGAAAAATGGATTGTATTGAGATTATCAAGAGTTATGTGAGGAGATCCATTAGGAGGCTACTGCAGGAGTCCGAGGACATGATACTGGCAGCTTTAACTACGGTGCTGGCGATGGAGAAGAAGAGACAGGACAGACCTAGAGCTGTTTGGAAGAGAAAAAGCAAGATTTAGTCATTGATGGGATTCATGGGTAAGAAAAAGGGAGGGTTAACTGAGAACTCTTCTGAGTAACCCAAAGAAATAAAATGTTGGTTGAATAAATAAATAAATGCTGCATTAGCAAGCACATATACAATAAAAATGTTTATAACATTAATAAAGATAACTGAACAATTTTGAATTAAAAAAGTTTTTAAAACAGGCAAAAGAAAAAAGCCAAAAATTGTACTTTAGTACCAACCAACTTTTACAGAGTGTCTATGTGCAAGGCACTGTGAAAGGTACTCAAAAGAATCAGCATAGAAGAGTAGTTGGAACCTGGACTCTGAAAACAGACTACCTAGGTTTAATTCATAACCATGGATTTACAGGACAGAAGGAGGGAAAGCAAGAAAGGAGAAAAGAGTAAACAATAGGGAGAGAGAGGGAGAGGTAGTTAAATATGAAATTTTCCTCTGCCTTTCCTAGCAACCTAACTCCTTGGGATATGTAAAGTTGTAGTCCAAATGGTAAGTGACCTAGAGGGATTTTTTTTAGGTGATAGGATAATAAGAAACAACTTTTTGAATTTGAGGCCTGTGAAGTGTTCTGAAATGATTTTCTATTGGCTAAGGTTAATTAACTTACTGAGCTGCCTTTTTGTATCAGGCACCATGCTAAGTGCTTCACAGATATAGAATATTAATTATCTCATTATGCTTCCAGTAACTCTATTTCCTTTCCCAGAAAGGAAATTCTGCAGATACCAATGTATCTGAAATGTTTCTGGTTTAGTCCTACCTAATGAAAGAGAGGTTTTGCTACACTCTTCTGCACACAAGACATTTAAAGCCTTCCTTTATTCTGAAATATCAATACCTTTTAAACCTTTAGTTAGAAAGGGCATTAGGAATTAATCCAAATTCTCAACCCCCTCCGTACTTCAAAGATACAGAAACTGAGTCTTAGAATACTAAGTAACTTACTCAAGGTTAAGCAACTGGAAAGTGTCTGAGATGGCACTTTAATTAAATATCCCACCATTCCCTTAAACATTCAGTAAAATGCTTAATATCTTTCCCCAGTTCTCTAGTGTTATGTTTTGAAACTTTAATTATAACCAAATTTAAATCAAATTATATTTTGTTAAATTATTTTTCTTCCAGCAACATTCTTTTTTGGAGATTACCTAGATGGCTATGATATTTGAACATTTAATCTAAAACAGCTAAGGAAAATAACACATTATAAGCCATGGGCCTACATTATTTGCTGTGTCAACAACACATAATATTCCACTTGGAAAAGTAAATGCAACTAAAGCTGAAATTAAGTAAGCTTCTAGGAAAACCAGTGCATTTATTTTATATCAAATTGACCACAGATAAATTCATAATCTTTTATAAACTTCAGTGTTAACTGTTCTTTTAATTTTATTAAAACTGTTCATCTTTGCTCTCAGAGGGTAGGCTTGGTATAAGTCATTTTTTAGCCATATGTTATTTGCATCCTGTGTTGTAGAGACAGCTGTGTATTGACTAAATCACCCTTCTTTTTCCTTGTGGGCACACAGCTCCCATGGTACATTCCCCAATCTCCCCTGCCACTGTGGGTGAAGGGACAAGGAACTGAGTTCTACATAAAAGAATGTGGGAAATTCTAGATCTGAATCTCTCATTTTCCTGCCTCCAAATTATTTTTAGGCCACTGACAGAGAATGTTAGAGGCAGAAGGTTCTATTTTTTTGAAGGATAATTTGCTTCTGTCTTTTTTTTTTAATATATAAATTTATTTATTTATTTATTATTGGCTGCGTTGGGTCTTCGTTGCTGAGTGCAGGCTTTAGTTGCGGTGAGCAGGGGCTACTCTTTGTTGCGGTGCACGGGCTTCTCATTGTGGTGGCCTCTCTTGTTGCAGAGCACGGGCTCTAGGCACGTGGGCTTCAGTAGCTGTGGCATGCAGGCTCAGTAGCTGTGGCTCGCGGGCTCTAGAGCACAGGCTCAGTAGTTGTGGCGCCCGGGCTTAGTTGCTCCGCGGCATGTGGTATCTTCCCAGACCAGGGATCGAATCCGTGTCCCCTGCATTGGCAGGCAGATTCTTAACCACTGCGCCACCAGGGAAGCCCCTGCTTCTGTCTTAACTATTAGCTGATGTAAACAGATCCATACAGCTTCATATTCCGTCTCTCACACTCCCTTTCTTTTCCTCTCTCTTCTCTTCCTCGTATCATCGTTTTTACTGTTCACGAGAAACTTTGTAATCCATCTCCATTGTAACAGGCATTAATGCCGGCCCAGAGTCATGGGAAGGAAGCAGCTTTTATCTTTGGTGTCTCCCCATTTCTGCTTTGTTCATCTCTACTTTATGCATTATCACCTCCCTCCTCTCTCAGGCTATCAAGATCACCCTATACCTTTTCCTCACTCCCAGGCATCCCCATTATGGATCTTTCTTCTTTATCAGGGAGATGTGAAATCATATGGATCACATGTGTACATGTATATACTTGATTGCATCACTGAATAAAATTATCATTTCTTATAAAAAGAACGTTAGAAGAAAAAAAAACATTTCCCCTCATTTCCTCAATATTTCTGTTGCCAAAAACTTATTCAGAAAGCAGAGCCTTGTGTGCTAGTAATGTTCACTTATATCATGGGTCAAATGACAAATGAAATTATTATGGAACATCTATTCATTACATCAACAGAAATGGAAAATCAAAATTCTGTTGAATAGCTTAAAATCTAGGAAGGTTCTTAATTGTTTCAGGCTCCATTACAGACCACAGAAACCTGTTATACAGAAAGGGACATATTACCAGCTACTCTGTGGCTTAAAAATTGTAGGATAATCTGGAGAATCAGAAGCAGCCCCAGGTATAATGTCTAAGAAAGTTCCCAGCCCAAGAATCATTCCACTTCTGCTGTTGGGGATGTTGCATGTGCCACTAGAAAAAGTTCCTGATCAAGAAACTGGTTACTTAAACCCATGCTTGACTCTGACATCATCCGAATAGCAGAATTATGGTCTCTATCCCTGTTAGTCCCAAATTCAAGTCTCCCATGAGTGTACCAGATTGGAAGAACCCAAATGACAACTGGAACCTTATCAATAAGGATAAGGTTTGGTTTGTTTGTTTTTATTTGTTTTGTTTTATTTATTTTTTAACCCCTAGACACTGCAGTATTGGAAGTCACAGGAGTAAGAAGGTGGAATCCATGTTTAAAAAAACAATCCAGATGATCCACCACAAAGGCTTACTATGATTTTACCAGGTGAATAAAGAAGTCAAAGCACAGACTGAAGAAGTTATACTCTCCCAACTCAACCGTGAATGTTGAAAAAGACTGATTTATCTGCTGTGTTACAGAAGATCACATGTAGGAACCATATCTGAAACCACTAGAACCAAGGGAAATACGCTTTGGATTCAAAATAATTTGTTAAAAATTATGAATGTGATCCTTGAAAATATTTACACAAACACACGTTATATTTCTTTAAAGGTAATACAATGCTTCAATCATTTCCTTATTTATATTCAACCAACTTTCTTTTTATTATAAAATTTGAGTCTATTCTGATATGTGTTTGCCAGAGAAACATTTAAATTCTCGTTTGCTGCTGTTACTTTGCAGTCCGTAATTTTTTTCAATTTTATTGATTGATTGATTGATTGATTGATTGATTGGCTGTGTTGGGTCTTTGTTGCTGCCCACGGGTTTTCTCTAGTTGCGGCGAGTGGGGGATACTCTTTGTTGCGGTGTGCGGGCTTCTCATTGCAGTGCTGCTCTTGTTGCAGAGTGTGGGCTCTAGGCGTGCAGGCTTCAGTAGTTGTGGCACGTGAACTCAGTAGTTGTGGCTTGTGGGCTCTAGAGCGCAGGCTCAGTAGCTGTGGCGCACGGGCTTAGTTGCTATGTGGCATGTGGGATCTTCCCAGACCAGGGCTCAAACCCATGTCCCCTGCATTGGCAGGCGGATTCCTAACCACTGCGCCACCAGGGAAGCCCCAGAATTCCATAATTTTAATTAATGTGTAATGTTTTGGTAATGTATGCTCATTATTTTAATTTTTAATATTTTAAAATAGTCCAGAGAGATTAATAAGAATATATATTTTAGGTTCCTTACTTCTTGGTTTGAACCATTTTCTCTCATTATGTGCTGACATAACATAGAGCAAATTGGGTAAATGGAAGATGAAATTATACCCATAAATACTCCTAAAATCATAAAACTCAACTTTGGCTTATTAGGGCAAAAATTCTGCAATAGAACATAATGAAGTTTTTATTCTACATAAAAAGTCATTTTAAACATGAATAATTTCTCTGAAAACATAAAAAAAGGTATTTTCCCAGGGAAAGTATACAATATTTCCTAAATGTGAATCTTAGTAAACACTAAAAATGGTTAATTTTCTCACAATCTAATCTATTTTGAGTAATGATTTCTTCAGATCTATGAGTTTTGTTAACTTTCAAATAGTCACCAAGAAAACTGAAAAGTTGACACTATCAAAAGATTAGCTGAGACAACAGGAAGCTCTGTGGTTCAATGAAAAGTCAGATGTTATTAACAAGTACGGACTGCAGCTGTAACACATGAATCATTATTATAAGGAGCTGAAAGTCTCACTGTTCAGTGCAGGAAACTATTAGTCTAATTCAACCTCAGTTAAGTGGTAAAGAGTTGGCAATGAGCCAGCTGCAGAGCTGGATGTAGTTATAGTGATAAACTAAATTTTTCCTTTATGAAACATAGGCAGCTATGGCACATTCCCACAAGGACAGACTAATCATACTGAATACAAGGACCAAAAATATAGGATTGGAAATGTCTAAATTAAAATTTTGCCAAAATTTTCTACTGTCTTCAGAAATAGAGATCTGAAAAGTCACATTAAAAAACTCAAAAAACCTTCCACAATGTTTACATGTCAGCACCATGGAAAATATCAGTTTCATACACCCCAACACCAAATACCACCTTATGTATAATCTTGGGTTATTGTTATTTCTGAATAGTGGGGCTATGAGTGATTTTTAATAAAAATTTTGCTTAACTCTATTTTCCACAATGAACAAATATTTCTTTTATAAAGAATAATCTACAAAGTAGAAAACAGCTATTTGCAACCCCTTTCAAAAATGCCAGGTTTAAAATATCAGTGATAAAACAGAAGAAAAATGTTGAAGAAATAGTATTTTTCTAATTTGAACTGTAATAAAATTATTTCAATATAAATACAACAGATTTGCCCTTAGAAAAAAAATAAGGAGCACTTTTATTCACAGCATATTATTTGACTGCAAAAATCCTGTCAAACAGGTGAAGTGCTACGTTTTTCATTTTACAAAGGAGATCATAAAAGGTCTAAAGAGAATAAGTGTTTTGTCCAAGGATAGAACAACTAGTAAATGGCAAAGACAGATTTCCAAAGTCCCTGCTCTATGTTATTTATGCTAATACTAAACCAATGCTAAATAAAAGGTAATCTCAATACCCTCTCCCACAGCAAACAAAAAATCTACAAAAATATTGTAATTTTTCCTTGAAATCATATAATATAGTGGGAAATGCTTTATCTATTACGTGAGACACTCTATAACTGTTTTAAATGAAAGAGAGTCCTCCCAAGAGATGCTTTGACAATCTAGGTAATGATACAAGGAAGAGGGCAGAAGATTTCTCAGTATGCTCCTCCATTGCCAAGTAACCAATGAATTTATTCTACAGGATGTTGGATACAGATCATCTCTGCACTGTGTTCTACCCAAAGAAGAGACTCTAATGGAGGAAATCTGGCCAAGTAAGAAAAGATCTAAAGACTGGTTGAGGCAAGTGGCATTTTGGCTCATTGGCCTCTTTAATCATCCTTAGAGCTCTGATCAGTGTTGACTAATGTTGATGAACAACAATCACAATATCATAGATTGACTTAACCTTACCTGGTTGATTAAAACGCCAAATACAGTTCAGGGAGTATCTGAATGAACAGACATCAGTTTATAGGAGATTTTCTAGTGTAAGTTATAACTGTCTCAAAAGAGATTACTTAAAAGAAAGTACACTAGAGATGAAACATTTTAATTCTGGAAATTACAGTATGCATCTAAATGTTCAAGTTCAAACTGAAAGTCATAAAAACAACTCACTGAATTGTGCCACATCCTGATTAATACTATCCTATACACGACTGAAATAAAAAATGGACTCTTTTCAGGCCATAGTTGCTTCTAAACTTTAAGAGAAATCTGACTTTAAATTTTCAAATGAAAAATCCATCTTTAAAATAGCCAAAAGGTTTCACATAAATAAAGTATATTTTCTACTGACAGCCAATCACTGCCAGAAAATAGCATCTATTGTCAAGAAAGCAAATTAAACATTTAACCCAGGAACAAGCATATTTTACTTGCTGTGTTTTGGGATTATGATTAATCAAAAATTCCAAATAATGTATATTATGTGTAGTTTCTGAAACCAGTCATCTTCTGGGAGGACCTTCAAGATGGTGGAGGAGAAGGACGTGGAGAGCACCTTCCTCCCCACAAATACATCAGAAATACATCTACACGTGGAACAACTCCTACAGAACACCTACTGAATGTTGGCAGAAGACCTCAGACCTCCCAAAAGGCAAGAAACTCCCCACGTACCTGGGTAGGGCAAAAGAAAAAAGAATAAACAGAGACGAAAGAATAGGGACGGGACCTGCACCAGTGGAAGGGAGCTGTGAAGGAGGAAAAGTTTCCACACACTAGGAAGCCCCTTCACTGGTAAAGATGGTGGCTGGGCGTGGGGGAAGCTTCGGAGCCACGGAGGAGAGCGCAGCAACAGGGCTGCAGAGGGCAAAGCAGAGAGATTCCCACACAGAGGATCGGTGCCGACCGGCATTCACCAGCCTGAGAGGCTTGTCTGCTCACCTGCTGGGGTGGGCAGGGGCTGGGAGCTGAGCCTCGGGCTTTGGAGGTCAGATCCCAGGGAAAGGACTGGGGTTGGCTGAGTGAACACAGCCTGAAGGGGGCTAGTGCACCACAGCTAGCCGGGAGGGAGTCTGGGAAAAAGTCTGGACCTGCCTAAGAGGCAAGAGACCATTGTTTTGGAGTGCACAAGGAGAGGGGATTCAGAGCACCGCCTAAACGAGCTCCAGAGATGGGCACAAGCCACAGCTACCAGCATGGACACCAGAGACGGGCACGTAACGCTAACACTGCTGCTGCAGCCACCAAGAAGCATGTGTGCAAGCACAGGTCACCATCCACACCTCCCCTCCCGGGAGACTGTGCAGCCCGCCACTGCCAGGGTCCCGTGATCCAGGGACAATGTCCCCGGGACAACACATGGCACACCACAGGCTGTTGAAATATCACGCTGGCCGCTGCCGCCATCGGCTCTCCACGCATTCCGTACCCCTCCCTCCTCCCAGCCTGAGTGAGCCAGAGCACCCTAATCAGCTTCTACTTTAACCCCACCCTCTCTGAGCAAAGAATATATGCCATCAGGCGACCTACAAACAGCGGCAGGACCAAATCCAAAGCTGAACCCCAGGAGCTGTGCGAACACAGAAAAAACAGGGACATTTCTCCCAGCAGCCTCAGGAACAGAGGATTAAATCTCCACAATCAACGTGATGTACCCTGCATCTGTGGAATACCTGAATAGACAACGAATCATCCCAAAATTGAGGTGGTGGACGTTGAGAGCAATTGTAGACTTGGGGTTTCCTTTCTGCATCTAATTTGTCTCTGGATTTATGTTTATCTTAGTTTAGTATTTGGAGTTTATTATCATTGGTAGATTTGTTTACTGATTTCGTTGCTCTCTTCCCTTTTTTTTATATATGGATATACACATAGTTTGTCCATTTTCTCTTTTTGTGAGGGTGTATGTGTATGCTTCTTTGTGTGATTTTGTCTGTATAGCTTTGCTTTTACCATATGTCCTAGGGTTCTGTCTGTCCATTTTTTTTCTTTATTTTTTAATACATTCTAATTTTTTTTATTTGTAATAATTTTTATATTTTTTATTTTAATGACTTTATTTTATTTTTTGATTTATTTCTTCCTTTTTTTCTGCTGAGCTGGGTGGCTGACAGGGCCTTGGTGCTCCGGCCAGGTGTCAGGCTTGTGCCTCTGAGGTGGGAGAGCCGAGTTCAGGACATTGGTCCACCAGAGACCTCCCGGCTACACGTAATATCAAATGGTGAAAGCTTGCCCAGAGATCTCCATCTCAATGCTAAGACCCAGCTCCACTCAATGACCAGCAAGCTACAGTGCTGGACACCACATGCCAAACAAGTAGCAAGACAGGAACACAACACCACCCATCAGAAGAGAGGCTGCCTAAAATCATAATAACGTCACAGGCACCCCAAAACACACCACCAGATACGGTCCTGCCCAGCAGAAAGACATGATCCAGCCTCATCCACCAGAACACAGGCACCAGTCCCATCCACCAGGAAGCCTACACAACCCACTGAACCAAACTTAGCCACTGGGGAAAGACACCAAAAACAACGGGAACTATGAACCTGCAGCCTGCGAAAAGGAGACACAAAGCACAGTAAGTTAAAGCAAAATGAGAAGACAGAGAAACACACAGCAGATGAAGGAGCAAGGTGAAAACCCACCAGACCAAACAAATGAAAAGTAATAGGCAGTCTACCTGAAAAAAAATTCAGAGTAATGATAGTAAAGATGATCTAAAATCTTGGAAACAGAAAAGAGAAAATAGAAGAAATGTTTAACAGGGACCTAGAAGAACTAAAGAGCAAACAAACAATGATGAACACCACAATAAATAAAATTAAAAATTCTCTAGAAGGAATCAATAGCAGAATAACTGAGGCAGAAGAATGGAGAAGTGACCTGGAAGATAAAATAGTGGAAATAACTACCACAGAGCAGAATAAAGAAAAAAGAATGAAAAGAATTGAGGACAGTCTCAAGAGACTTCTGGAACAACATTAAACGCACCAACATTCGAATTATAGGGGCCCCAGAATTAGAAGAGAAAAAGAAAAGGGACTGAGAAAATATTTGAAGACATTATCGTTGAAAACTTCCCTAATATGGGAAAGGAAACAGTCACTCAAGTCCACGAAGCACAGAGTCCTATAAAGGATAAATCCAAGGAGAAACAAGCCAAAACACATACTAATCAAACTATCAAAACTTAAATACAAAGAAAAAATATTAAGAGGAACAAGGGAAAAACAACAAATACCATACAAGGGAATCCACATAAGGTTAACAGCTGATCATTCAGCAGAAACTCTGCAACCCACAAGGAAGTGGCAGGACATATTTAAAGTGATGAAAGGGGAAAAACCTACAACCAAGATTACTCTAACCACCAAGGATCTCATTCAGATTTGACAGAAAAATTAAAACCTTTACAGACAAGCAAAAGCTAAGAGAATTCAGCACCACCAAACCAGCTTTACAACAAATGTTAAAGGAACTTCTCTAGGCAAAAAACACAAAAGAAGGAAAAGACATACAATAACAAACCCAAAACAATGAAGAAAATTGTAATAGGAACATACATATTGATAATTACCTTAAATGTAAATACATTAAATGCTCCAACCAAAAGACGTGGACTGGCTGAATGGTACAAAAACAAGACCTGTATATATGCTGTCTACAAGAGACTCACTTCAGACCTAGGGACACATACAGACTGAAATTGAGGGGAAGGAAAAAGATATTCCATGCAAATAGAAATCAAAAGAAAGCTGAAGTAGCAATTCTCATATCTGACAAAATAGGCTTTAAAATGAAGACTATTACAAGAGACATAGAAGGACACTACACAGTGATCAAGGGATCAATCCAAGAGGAAGATATAACAATTGTAAACATTTATGCACACAACATAGGAGCACCTCAATACATAAGGCAAAGGCTAACAGCCATCAAAGGGGAAATCAACAGTAACACAATTATAGTAGGGGACGTTAACACCCACTTCCACGAATGGACAGATGATCCAAAAGGAAAATAAATAAGGAAACACAAGCTTTAAATGCTACATTAAACAAGATGGACTTAATTAATATTTACAGGACATTCTATCCAAAAACAACAGAATACACATTGTTCTCAAGTGCTCATGGAACATTCTCCAGGATAGATCATATCTTGGGTCACAAATCAAGCCTTGGTAAAGTTAAGAAAATTGAAATAATATCAAGTATCCTTTTGGACCACAACACTATGATGCTACATATCAATTACAAGAAAAAATCTGTAAAAATACAAACACATGGAGGCTAAACAATACACTACTAAATAACCAAGAGAACAGTGAAGAAATCAAAGAGGAAATCAAAAAATACCTAGAAACAAATAACAATGTAAACACCACGACCCAAAACCTATGGGATGCAGCAAAAGCACTTCTAAGAGGAAAGTTTATAGCAATACAATCCTACCTCAAGAAACAAGAAACATCTCAAATAAACATCCTAACCTTACACCTAAAGCAATAAGAGAAAGAAGAATAAAAAAACCCCAAAGAGTGTTTCCCTGATGGTGCAGTGGTAGAGAATCTGCCTGCCAGTGCAGGGGACACGGGCTCGAGCCCTGGTCTGGGAAGATCCCACATGCCGCGGAGCAACTGGGTGGGTCCGTGAGCCACAACTGCTGAGCCGGCGCATCTGGAGCCTGTGCTCCGCAACAAGAGAGGCCGAGATAGTGAGAGGTCCGCGCACCACGATGAAGAGTGGCCCCCGCTTGCCATAACTAGGAAAGCCCTCACACAGAAACAAAGACCCAACACAGTCATAAATAAATAAATAAATAAATAATTTTTAAAAACAAAAACAAAGTTAGCAGAACGAATCATAAAGATCAGATCAGAAATAAATGAAAAAGAAACGACAGAAACAATAGCAAAGATCAATAAAAATAAAATCTGGGGGCTTCCCTGGTGGCACAGTGGTTGAGAGTCTGCCTGCCGATGCAGGGGACACGGGTTCGTGCCCCGGTCCAGGAAGATCCCACGTGCTGAGGAGCAGCTGGGCCCGTGAGCCATGGCTGCTGAGCCTGCGCATCCAGAGCCTGTGCTCCACAATGGGAGAGGCCACAACAGTGAGAGGCCCACGTACTCCAAAAAAAAAAAAAAGTAAATAAATAAAAGCTGGTTCTTTGAGAAGATACACAAAAGTGAGAAACCATTAGCCAGACTCATCAAGAAAAAAAGGGAGAAGTCTCAAATCAATAGAATTAGAAATGAAAAAGGAGAGGTAACAACTGACACTGCAGAAATACACAGGATCATGAGAGATGACTACAAGCAACCATATGCCAATAAAATGGACAACCTGGAAGAAATGGACAAATTCTTAGAAAACCACAACCTTCTGACATGAACCAGGAAGAAATAGAAAATATAAACAGACCAACCACAAGCACTGAAATCGAAACTGTGATAAAAAATCTTCCAACAAACAAAAGCCCAGGACCAGATAGCTTCACAGGTGAATTCTATCAAAAATTTAGAGAAGAGCTAACATCTATCCTTTTCAAACTCTTCCAAAATATAGCAGAGGGAAGAAGACTCCCACACTCATTCTACGAGGCCACCATCACCCTGATACCAAAGCCAGACAAAGATGTCACAAAGAAAGAAAACTACAGGCCAATATCACTGATGAACGTAGATGCAAAAATCCTCAAGGAAATACTAGCAAACAGAATCCAACAGCACATTAAAAGGATCATACACCATGATCAAGTGGGGTTTATCCCAGGAATGCAAGGATTCTTCAATATACGCAAATCAATCAATGTGATACATCATATTAACAAATTGAAGAATAAAAACCATATGATCATTTCAATCGATGCAGAGAAAGCTTTTGACAAAATTCAACAACCATGTATGATAAAAACCTTGGAGAAGGTAGGCATAGAGGGAACTTTCCTCAACATAATAAAGGCCACATATGACAAACCCACAGCCTACATCATCCTCAATGGTGAAAAACTGAAACCATTTCCTCTAAGATCAGGAACAAGGCAAGGTTGTCCACTCTCACGACTATTATTCACCATAGTTTTAGAAGTTTTAGCCACAGCAATCAGAGAAGAAAAAGAAATAAAAGGAATCCAAATCCAAAAAGAAGAAGTAAAGCTGTCACTGTTTGCAGATGACATGATACCCTACATAGAGAATCCTAAAGATGCTACCAGAAAACTACTAGAGCTAATCAATGAATTTGGTAAAGTAGCAGGATAAAAAATTAATGCACAGTAATTTCTTGCATTCCTATACACTAATGATGAAAACTCTGAACGAGAAATTAAGGAAACACTCCCATTTTCCATTACAACAAAAAGAATAAAAAACCTAGGAATTACCTACCAAAGGAAATAAAAGATCGGTATGCAGAAAATTATAAGACACTGATGAAAGAAATTAAAGATGATACAAACAGATGGAGAGATATACCGTGTTCTTGGATTGGAAGAATCAACATTGTGAAAATGATTATACTACTCAAAGCAATCTACAGATTCAATGCAACCCCTATTAAACTACCAATGGTGTTTTTCACAGAACTAGAACAAAAAATTTCACAAGTTGTATGGAAATACAAAAGACCTCGAACACCCAGAGCAATCTTGAGAAAGAAAAACAGAGCTGGAGGAATCAGGCTTACTGACTTCAAACTATACTACAAAGCTACAGTAATCAAGATAGTATGGTATTGGCACACAAACAGAAATATAGATCAATGGAGCAGGATAGAAAGCCCAGAGATAAAGCCACGCATATACGGTCACCTTATTTTTGATAAAGGAGGCAAGAATATACAATGGAGAAAAGACAGCCTCTTCGATAAGTGGTACTGGGAAACTGGACAGCTACATGTAAAAGAAAGAAATTACAACACTCCATAACACCATACACAAAAATAAACTCAAAATGGATTAAAGACCTAAATGTAAGGCCAGACACTATAAAACTCTTAGAGGAAAACATAGGCAGAACGCTGTATGACCTAAATCACAGCAAGATCCTTTTTGACCCACCTCCTGGAGAAATACAATTAAAAACAAAAATAAACAAATGAGAGCTAATGAAACCTCAAAGCTTTTGCACAGCAAAGGAAACCATAAACAAGACCAAAAGACAACCCTCGGAATGGGAGAAAATATTTGCAAATGAAGCAATTGACAAAAGATTAATCCCCAAAATTTACAAGCAGCTCATGCAGCTCAATAACAAAAAAACAACCCAATCCAAAAATGGGCCGAAGACCTAAATAGACATTTCTCCAAAGAAGATATACAGATTGCCAACAAACACATGAAAGGATGCTCAACATCACTAATCATTAGAGAAATGCAAATCAAAACTACAATGAGGTATCACCTCACACTGGTCAGAATGGCCATCATTAAAAAATCTACGAACAATAAATGCTGGAGAGGGTTTGGAGAAAAGGGAACCCTCTGGCACTGTTGGTGGGATTGTAAACTGATAAAGCCACTATGTATCAATTTGTATGTATCAGTATGGAGGATCCTTAAAAAACTAAAAATAGAACTACCATAGGAACCAGCAATCCCACTACTGGGCATATACCCTGAGAAAACCATGATTCAAAAAGAGTCATGTACCCCAATGTTCACTGCAGCTCTATTTACAATAGCCAGGACATGGAAGCCACCTAAGTGTCCATCGACAGATGAATGGATAAAGAAGCTGTGGCACATATATACAATGCAATATTACTCAGCCATAAAAAGAAACAAAATGAGCTATTTGTAGTGAGGTGGATGGACCTAGAGTCTGTCATATAGAGTGAAGTAAGTCAGAAAGAAAAACAAATACCATATGCTAACACATATATATGGAATATAAAAACAAAATAATAATAATGGTCATGCCTAGGGGCAAGATGGGAATGAAGACGCAGACCTGGGGAGGGGGAAGGGTAAGCTGGGACAAAGTGAGAGAGTGGCATGGACATATATACACTACCAAATGTAAAACAGATAGCTAGTGGGAAGCAGCCGCATAGCACAGGGAGATCAGCTCGGTGCTTTGTGACCACCTAGAGGGGTGGAAGAGAGACACAAGAGGGAGGAGATATGGGGATATATGTATATGTATAGCTGATTCATTTTGTTATAAAGCAGAAACTAACACACCACTGTAAAGCAATTATACTCCAATAAAAATGTTTAAAAAAAAGTTATCTTGTTAAAATGAACAAGGACAGGAGCTATTAAAAATGATTAGTGGAATAGAAATACAAAGCACTATGGGAGAGAAATTTTTCTGTTTATTTTCTGCTCTTCTACAAAGCAATTGCACCCTTTTGTGCCACGAATTGAACATGTATCCTTTGTTTCCAAACTGAGCCATTCCCAAATTTTGTAATTATGTTCATCCTTCTGATAGGAGAAACCCTGTGAGTGCAACATAGATTAGACTTTGACGGGGAAAATAATAATGAAAGATTTAGAATTCATCACACTTCAGCAATAAAAATACATTATATGGATCAGCCTACTCTAAATGTTTTTAAAGCCATTTAGAGATAATATCATCAATTATCAGAAGAAGGCAGATTAAAGTGAGCCTTTTTTTTTTTTTTTTTTTTTTTTTTTTTGTGGTATGCGGGCCTCTCACTGTTGTGGCCTCCCCCGTTGCGGAGCACAGGCTCCGGACGCGCAGGCCCAGCGGCCATGGCTCACGGGCCCAGCCGCTCCGCGGCATATGGGATCCTCCCAGACCGGGGCACGAACCCGTATCCCCTGCATCGGCAGGCGGACTCTCAACCACTGCGCCACCAGGGAGGCCCATAAAGTGAGCCATTTTTAACCTCTCAAATTAGCGACAGCAACACCAAAAAAAATCAGGTAATTTCCAATACTAGTGATAACCTGAGGAAATACTTGTTCTCACATATATGGTGGGAATTTAATTTGGTCTAATCTTGTTGTAAAATAAAATTGACAATATTTACCAAGAGTCTTGAAAATATTCATGTACTTTGATCTTGAATTCAACCGAGGTATGAAAATTAGAACATTTATACATGAAGATGATTGTTGCAGAACTACTTTAATAGAAAGATAAAAGAAAGAAAGAGAGAGGGGGGAGGAAGAGAGAGAGAAAGAAAGAAAGGAAGGAAGAAAGAAAGAAAGAAAGAAAAGGAAGGAAGGAAGGAAGAAAGAAGGAAGGAAAGAAAGAAAGAAAGAGGGAGGGAGAAAGAAAGAGGAAGGGAGAGAGGAAGGGAGGGAGGGAGGAAGGAAGAAGCAAAGAAGGAAAGAAAGGGAAAGAGCCAAGAGTAGATAGTACATACCCATTAAAGATATAAAATTTGGGAAAATGAATATCAAAATAAAGTTAAATATCAGGATCCTAAATTGCACACACACACACACACACACACACACACAATTACAACTTTATGAAAAAAAAAAAAACTACAGACAGGAATATGTCATAATCTTAACAATGGCTGGGTTTGGATGGTGATGAGGCTATGGATAATTTTTATTTGTTATTGTTGTTTATATTTTATGTATTCTGTTTAATAAACATGTAACTTCTAGCTAAGAAAAATAAACAAAAATAAATAAAATAAAGGAAGTGAAACAATGCAATCTAAGTAACAATGCAGTCATAAATTCAACTTCTTTCCCCTTGTATGAAAGATAGCACTATTGATTCTTAAGGCTTATATATCAAATTTATAAGCCCTTAACATATTGATCCACTTCATAGCATTGATCAGTAATTAAAAAGAAAGACAAAATAAAATTTAAAATTTCACGAGGTAGGGGCCTCCCTGGTGGCGCAGTGGTTGAGAGTCCGCCTGCCGATGCAGGGGATACGGGTTCGTGCCCCGGTCTGGGAGGATCCCATATGCCGCGGAGCGGCTGGGACCGTGAGCCATGGCCGCTGAGCCTGCGCATCCGGAGCCTGTGCTCCGCAACGGGGGAGGCCACAACAGTGAGAGGCCCGCGTACGGAAAAAAAAAAAAAAAAATTTCACGAGGTATAATGAGTTAGCAGAGAGAGAAGTGACTAATTTTGTTTTGCATTTCATGTATTGTATTGAATAATACTAAATATTTGATATAACTGCAGTAATTTTTATCAATTGGTAAAAGCCAACTCTGAAGAAAGAGAGTCAAGATATGGTATCTCTAATAGGAATGTTTATATTTTACTCTTCAAATAGCAACCAAGCTCTATTCCTTTTAGACTGAGATTTGTTCACATTGCTTAAAGAAGCAGCCTAATGCATATATAAAAGTATGGTATTAGAAAGAAAATTATTTGATCCATTTCAGGACCAAAATTGATTTATTTCAATATATCCTTGTAGGGACTTCCCTGGTGGTGCAGTGGTTAAGAATCCATCTGCTGATGCAGGGGACATGGGTTTGAGCCCTGGTCCGGGAAGATCTCACATGCTGTGGAGCAACTAAACCCATGCGCCACAACTACTGAACCTGCACTCTAGAGCCCGCAAGCCACAACTACTGAGCCCATGTGCCACAACTACTGAAGCCCACATGCCTAGAGTCCATGCTCTGCAACGAGAAGCGATCGCAATAAGAAGCACACGCACTGCAATGAAAGAGTAGCCCCTGTGTACCACAACTAGAGAAAGCTCGCGCGCAGCAAGGAAGACCCAACACAGCCAAAAATAAAATATTTAATTAATTAATTAATTCAAAATATATATATAAACTTCTGTAGATACATAGATATCTAATGATGAATACTAGTTTACTCTATGCTTTTTCATTTCTCAAGTTATATTTGTAATAATTTGATGATATTACAATTATGTTCTTTTTCAGGGAAATCTAGGAAGAGCACTTTAGAATATGATTAGTAATTATTTCCACTGAAGATACTAAACACTGAAATAGTAATTACAGCATAAAGTATTTAGGCCAAGTTTAGAATCTTCTAATAGTATTAAATAGACTTATGAGGATAAATTCCTAGAAAATCAAAACTAAGGTGGCTTATATTCCAATGATTATATCTAATGGAAATTCTTGCTAGATTTAAGATTCTCTTTCCAGGGTTTGCTTGTTTATTATTGAACAATTAATCTAACGTACATAACTAACTCCTTATTGCAATCTTAATCTCTACCTCTGTAACTTCCTCATAGGCTTGGACTTTTTGTCATTATCTTGTGAATTTTTATGAGGGCATTTTAGTAATATTTTAAGGTTGAATTTTCCTTTGTATAAAAAAGTATGAGTTTATTGTTTGATTTCACTTAATTTTCACAACTTTAGAAGGTATCACACAGATTCCTCTGCCAAGTGGCATTTTTAAAGGTTGTGTATATATAACTGACATTTGAGGTTTATTTAATGCAAATCTAGTAGTTATCAGGATGACCAGTCATGATAATCACGCTGGTAAAAATGATTTTCAACTCCTAAGTCATTAGGGTCCTGCAGCCCAATGAAGGAGTGAAATAAAGCTCTGGGAACAGGAGCAATTCCCCAGGGTAAGGTCATCTTGAACTGGTATGGAAAAAGGAAAGACAGAGATACTAGCAGTAGAGGCACTTCTCCCTCAGTCTTGAGGGGATGCTTTAGTGCTGTGTTGAAAGAACATGCTAGACTGTGATACACGGGAGCAATTCTGGCACAAGCAAATGTTGATTAAGTCACCCACTGACTCTGTGTTGTTTATACTTCAATACACAGTCTATGAGCCCCATGAAAGGAGAGGCTGTGGTGCCTTTTGGACCATACCCTTGATCCACATTATATCTTAGTGAGGGGGCCACTACCCTGTTGGCAATAATATTATTGAGCAAATTGATTCCACTTCATCTTTAACATGCTGTCATTGTATTTACTTAAAAATCTAGATTGTTTACATTGGTTCATATTTATTATTGCATCCCCATCCCCAGGACAGCTATATCTGGCATTAATCTGCAAGTGGCACCTGGAAACAAATACAACCACTCCATCACACACAGTCACACATACCCAAAACAGCCCTGTCAAACTCCAAGCTCAATAAGCAAATAAAATTTAAAAATCATGTAAAAATACTGCTAAAAGAAAATAGAAGTGACCTGGCTTTTAAGCTAATCAACCCTCTGTATTACATAGATAGGTATGTATATAATTAAATTTTACTTTTTGCTTGTGATAGTGGTTTCAAATTGGCCTAAACCCTTGGTGGTGAACAATTCTCACCTATTCTCAAGTTTCATGTGCTAAGGATTAACTCTGAGTGCCTAGAGGTGGTGAGAATTCATCCTAAAATAGGATTCTAGGATTTTTAACCAGAGCATAGGCAAGGGCAATGGCAGCTTGTACCCTCCATATAACTACACTTGTCTTTTTCACATTTGAATGTTAAATTTATGAAAATAAAAAATCAAAATGTTTAACTGGAATATTTATTATAATATGCAAAGGAATGATAAGATTGAATAATATACTTACTTCAATACTACCTTCAGTGTAGGTTCACAACTGAAAATATAATTATAATGGCTTTATAAAAAAGCACTAATCTAAGGAAAAAGTAGTTAGGGACAAATAATGAAAAGAAGTTTCTACACTTTAAATGCAAGAAAAGATCATTGGAGGTTGAAATACCTACAGTCTTACAGAGCTGACCATATTAGTCACGGTAGGCTAACTGCTACAACAAACAGTACCAATATCACTGAAGCTTAACACAAGATTTATTCCTTGTTCATGTCACATTCTCTTGCAGTCATTCAGAGACCCAGGTTTCTTCTAATTAGTGACTCTACCATTCCTTAGGACCTCAAAGTTCTTCAACTTCTTCCCTGAACCTACTGCCTCCCACTGCTAAATGATGGAAGAAAGCAAGCGTGGAATAAGATAAATGTTATTTATGTATATACACACACACACGTATATATACATATATATATATATAGGAGTCAAGGGATGTTTCCAACATACACTGAATTCTAATTCAAAGTATATTTTTATTATGATGTGGCAAAATCTAAAGGTTTTTTAATAAAGTAAGACAATATAAAGAGAGCCATTAAATAATTAACAATACCACTACTGAATTTCACTGATGTGGCAATAGGTTTGTGAATGGCTGCAATGTGATACCTAAGATCCCTTCCAAGTTAAAATTCTATTATTCTACTTCATGAGTCTGATTTCCCTCAAGTTCCTCAGTTTCAGGTAATCATTTACAGTTACGTCAATGTGTATAACACATGGTTTTGCTGACGAAAAAGTTATGGGTATGCTGAGAGGACTCCCTCAGGCTTCAGCAGTCACAAGCATCTGTTACATTGATCCCTGTGTGAAGACCAGTATTACCATTTCCTATACATGATCTAAGCTTGAAATAGAGAGAATTACTAAGATAAGTAACAAACAATATTTAGACCTGATTTTTTAAGTTTCATACAGCAAGATGGCAGTTCCCATTTTTACAGATCATCAAGTTTGCAAAAATCTACAGAAATTCACAGAAAAGCAAAGTGAGGCTTTGCTTTTATCTATGGGCCACGAAATATTGCAATATTTTTGCTCTGAAATTTTGCTTGTCTGTGAAATTTTCCCAATGTGTTTGACCTAATAGAATACACTCAGAAGACTGCTGACCAAGGATTATTCATTGTTACGGGCTGAATGCTATCTCCCTAAAATCCATATGTTGAAGTCCTAACCTCCCAGTATCTCAGAATGTGACTATATTTAGAGACAGGGTCTTTACAGAGTTAAATTAATTAATTAGAGTTAAATGAGCTCATTAGGTGAGCCCTAATGTCATATGACTGGTGTCCTTATAAGAAGAGATCAGAACAGAGACATGCACAGAGGAAAGACCACGTAAAGATATAGAGAGAAAACAACCATCTACAAGCTAAGAAGAGAAAACTCAAAAGAAATCAACGCCACCAATACCCTGTTCTCAGACTTTTAGCCTTCGGAACTCTGAGAAAATAAATCTCTGTTGTTTAAGCCACCTAGTCTGTGCTACTTCGTTATGGCTGCCTTAGCAAGCTAACACACCCATGTTTACCTAAAATCCTGCACCTCAATGTTTTCAAACAGATGCTCTCCCAACTCCTAGGACAACTTTGGTTTTCTCTAGAGTGGATTAAGGAAATTTACTGTGAATGAAGATAGCCTTCCTATACAAGGGACTTGGATGAAAGGTCACTTAAAATTATAAATGATTTATGGTGGGGCCCATAGTTTCCCAATTAAGATGACACTCTTCCAGGCATCAATGCAGAAACAGTCCTCTAAGGCAAGCTCTAAAATAAAAGACAAAATTACCTCTTAGAAAGTCTTTGTAGCAGTAGCCTCTTCTCTTGAGAAGGGCTCCTTTAAGGGACTTGATTTCAGAGCAATACTTGGGTCCAGATAGTCTTATGCTAGGGACCCCAACAATTTGCAATTTTAAATTTAGAGGCTGCATCTCAAGGTGACCTTATCTTTTGGGCAAAATGCACCAAAGCAGAATTTGGTAAACCACATTGTTCACCAAGAACATCACTATGAACACTGTTCACTATGAACAGAGAAAGAGGAGGAACAGGTGGCTGGGAAATTTTCAATCTGTGTCCCTTAAGAAGGGATAATTTGTCTTACTGCTATCCAAAAAGTGGAAAGAAGGAGTAAGTCCTGAATGGGAACCTTTTTAATGTGTTCTTGTAGACCACAGCAGTGTTTCCGAGAGTGATCCTCTTAGAATTCTAGATTCAGTAGATGTTCCTCATTAGAATGGTTTCATGATCAAATGGATTTTGAAAATACTGCCCTATTACACACTTAGGGACTCACAATTTACAGAGATATATATAAGGCCCTGAGAAATCCTGCAAGTAAAAAAATAAAAAACAACCATTCAAGTCTGTCAAACCCAGAATTTCTCAAATTTACCTAACCATAAAACCTTTATTAGAATTATTAGCAAGCACCGTGTGATATACAGTTTGGGACTAAGTTTTGAACAGGGAGACATGAAGAAACCCTGCTATAAAGTGATGAACCAGATGAATATACATATACTAGAGTTAGAATGTCAAAGGAATTGAAATTCCCTTCCCTTAATAATATTTAGTTGTTTTGAGCAAAGCAAAAATATACCAATATTTCCATCACGACCTCTCACTTCTTAAAATGCTTATTTGATTATATATTTCTTTAACTGCATACACTATACTAAATGATAAAGCACATACATGAACTTACTATTCAGCCTTATTGTTTATTTCCATAGAATGTTTGGCATTTATTTGTAGTGGAGTTAATAGCCCCTCTGAACCGGGTTAAGAGGCAGCATGAAGAACAAAGAAGGAACCTTCTGTAGGCATGACTTGACTCTAATTACTTCTAACTGAGTAAGCTAAGTGGTTCTACAAATATCTGTCAAAAATATGACTAGCTCTGAGAGGTTTGGCCCTTACCCCTTGGCAACCATTTTAGCTTTATGATTACTTATGCCAAAAACAGTCAGCCCAAACTGTACATACTTCAGACAGAAAAGAAAAAAAAAAACTTATCCAAAATGGTACCAAGTGAAGTGAGGTGTTACCCTTTTCATATAAATTGATAGTTTTACAGTTTTATATGGAATATTTTCCTAACAGCCTTGACTGTAAAGGGTAGCAGAGCAAGTAAGATATACTTGAGATGTGAAATTAATATTGGATTGATTTTGTTTAATTTTAAAATATTTAGCTTGCATTTTTTAGAAGAACCTGGCCTTTGGAGATTTATTCACATTTGTCTGAAAAAAACAAGGTATTGTCAAAGCTAGGAAATATATCCAGGGTGACTCATCACAATGGAGTAGGTGAATGCTAACAATTTCTAAGTAGCAGAGACCAAATTGCTTCATTACTTCAATTAACTCCAAAGATTCATAAGTAAATGAGCCAGTTGCCACTGTTGGTTACATGAGGTTTTAAGACGGTTCAGAGACAAACTGAGTCTGGCCTATTTCTTGATAAACATGTCCCAATCCCACCCAACCAAATATAACCCAATCAAAGGAATTTCTCCAATATCTTATCATTGCTGAGGAATGACCATTCCACTTAAAAGTTCAATTAATTCTAAATACTAATTACAACATTATTATTATTATTTTGACTCATTTAAAGAAATTGTACCAGTTATAAAGTCAACATGAACATTAAATAATATATGTTCCTTTTTCACCAGTAAATCTTATAACTGATGACATCTTAAAGTAAAAGAAATAGAGTTCCATTATTTTTTTCTCTTTAGAAGTCTTTTGAACAGCATTGAATTAATGTTATGTGTTGGTTCATGACACAAAGTCATTAGTCTATATATGCACCTTGTAACAGAACACCAAAATGCATAAAGAAAAATTGATAGCAATGAAAGGCAAAAAACTTAGAGGGAAATTTATAAATGCCTAAATTAAGAAATAATAAAGATTATAAATCAATAACCTAGTCTTCCTCCTTAAAACACTGGAAAAGAAGAGCAAACTAAAACTAAAGCAAGCAGAAGAAATAATAAAGATTAGAGCAGAAACAAATAAAATAGAGAATAGAAAAACGAGAGAGCATTAATGAAACTAAAAGTTAGTTCTTTGAAAAGATCAACAAAGTTGGAAAATGTTTAGCTATATAGACCTAGAAAAAAAACAGAATACTCAAATTACTAAAATCAGTAATGAAAGAAGGGACATTACTGCTGACATTATAGAAATAAAAAGAATTATAAAAGAATACTATAAATAATTAAATGCCAACATATTAGGTAACTTAGAGGAAGTGGAAAAAAATCCTGGAAAGACGCTCTCTAACAAAATTGACTCAAGAAGAATACTCTGAAAAGTGAAAAATATTGTTGAAAGAAATTAAAGATGATCAAAATAATTCTCTGAAAGAGAATAACAAAGTAGAAAAACTCATACTTCCTGATTTCAAAATTTAACTACAAAGCAACAGTAATCAAGACAATGTAGGAGTGGCACAAGGATAGACATATAAATCAGTGGAATATAACTGAGAGTACTGAAATGAAAACATTGTGTCTATAGTCAACTGACTTTTGACAAGGGTGCGAAGACCATTCAATGGTGAAAGAATAAGTCTTTTCATCAAATGGTGCTGGGACAACTGAATAGCTATATGCAAAAAAATAAAGCTGGACACTTACCTCACACATTCACAAAAATTAACTCAAGATGGATCAAACACATAAATATAAGAGCTAATACTATATAAAACTTTTAGAAGAAAGCATGGGATAAGTCTTCATGACCTTGAATTTGGCAATGGATTCTTAGTTTTGACATCAAAAACATGAGTTTAAAAACAGATAAATTGGACTTGATCAAAAGTAAAAACTTTTGTGCTTTAAAGAACACAAAAAAGAAAGTAAAACCCCACAGAAATATAAATAAATATATATATACATATATATACACACAAATGTGTGTTTTGCAAATCAGATATCTGACAAAGGACTCATATCTAGAATATATTAAAAAAAACTCTTACAACTCAATAAAGACAACCTAATTTAATCAACAAAGGATCCAAATACACATTTCTCCAAGAAAGATACGACAGTGGCCAATAGGCACATCAAACGATGCTCAACATCATTATTCATCAGAAAAATGCAAATCAAAACTACGGCGAGGGGCCTCCCTGGTGGCGCAGTGGTTGAGAGTCCGCCTGCCGATGCAGGGGATACGGGTTCGTGCCCCGGTCTGGGAGGATCCCATGTGCCGCGGAGCGGCTGGGCCCGTGAGCCATGGCTGCTAAGCCTGTGCGTCCGGAGCCTGTGCTCCGCAACGGGAGAGGCCACAACAGTGAGAGGCCCGCGTACAGCAAAAAAAAAAAAAAAAAAAAAAACTACGGCGAGATACCAATTCATCCCCACTAAGATAGCTAAAATCAAAAAGTCAGATAATAACAAGTGTCAGTGAAGATATGGAAAAATTGGAATCCTCATATACTGATAGTGGGAATGTAAAATGATGCAATCATTTTGGAAAACAGCCCGGCATTTCCTCAAACAATTAAACACAGAGTCATCATATCACCCAGCAGTTCTACTCCTAGGTATATACTCAAGAAATACAAACATATATGCACACACAAAATTGTACATGAGTGTTTATAGCAGCATTGTTCCTAATGGCTAAAAAGTTAGGAACAACCCAGATGTTGATCAGTGGACAAATGGATAACCAAAATGTGGTAAATTCAGTCAATGGACTCTTACTCATCCATAAAAAGGAATGAATACTAGTGCATGCTACAACATGGATAAACCTTGAAAACATTATGCTAAGTGAAAGAAGCCAGTCATAAAAGTCCACATATTATATGATTTCATTCATATGAAAGTTCAGAGTAGGGAATACCATAGAAATAGAAAGTAAATTAATAGCCCTTAGGACAGGAAGGAAGGGTATGAGGGCTAGGCAGGAGATAGCAAAGGGTACAGGGTGTCTTTTTGAGATGATGAAAATGTTCTAAAATTGACAATGATAACTGTCACATATATCTGTGAATATGCTGAAAACCACTGAATTTTACACTTTAAGTGGGTGAACTGTATGATACATGAATTGTATTTCTAGAAAGCTATTTTAAAAATTAATAATAGAGCAAAAAGTAGTTAATAATATGGTAAATGATAAAAATTGACAATACAGAAAAATGTACTAATGGAATAATTAGACCATTTCACCAGCATAATGAGAGATTTGAACATATCTCTTCCAACTATTGATAAATCAAACAGATAAAGCATCAGCTTACTATAGAAAATTTCAACAACCTAACTAAATAATATTGAACAAATGGACCCAAATATTAGAGTATATATTATTCTCAAGCACACATGGAACATTTACAAAATTAATGATGCCATAAAACAGCTCCCTAAAGTTGAAAAAAATGTGTCACATAAAATCCCATTCTGTGACTAGAATGTAATTTAGAAATTAATAATAAAAAGAAATTTAGAGCCCATATATTTAGAAACTAATTCCTTGGTCAAAGGAGAAATCATAATAGAAATTTAATAAATATTTCCACATATTTTATCCATTTCTAAGAAATATGAAATATGATAAGGCTATAAACACTACCTATAACACAATAAAATTTTTCACAGGTAAGTATATTAGAGCTTTGCAGTTTCTCAAGGACTGCTGGGCTTATAAATATCAGTACCAAAACACAAGTAAGAATAAATTTCTATCTGATAGGAAACATGAATGGTTCTACAGGTAAAAAAGTTAACAAAACCAAACATTTTTTTAGCTATTCTTATAAATACATAATTCTCCATATCTATTTCCATGGGAGAAGTGTCAGAGAGTTCCTGATTTTTGAGATCACTCTCCCAGCAACAATTATTCCAAACAAAAAGATACTCGGATATGAAGAGCCTGAATAAACAAGGCTTTATAAATAAAATTCTTTCCTAAGATTTTCCTTTCCCCACCTAAATCAGTCAAAGTTTAAGTACACCTATTTTAATAGGCCTCCCAGAAACAACATCAGAACTTCAACAAGCAAAAACAAAACAATATTTTTATTTCATGGGGCATCAGTTGACACAATGATTGCATAAATGCTACAGATACTTTACTGACCAACTTAAAATGTACTTTCCCTGGTAAAAATGGTATGTTACATACAGACAAAGTTGTACAGAACTAATACTTAAGTACAGATAATTAGGAATACCACTAAGTTAAAATATTTTTCTAAGTTATGTGGATACAACTTCCAAAGTTATTTTTAGAACAAGAGTAATTGGCTAAAATATGCCCAGTATATATCTGATAGATACAACTTTAGCTACCAAACTAACATTTCTGGAGTCTAAATTGTCTTCGACATTTAGAACAAAATTTAAAAAGCTAGATGCTCAAACTGTAGCCATGGAACATGGTAGAATTTTTGTTCTATACATGTATCAGAAATATGAAGTATTATGTGGAATAAAAATCTAAGAAAAGTTTCAACAATATTGTTACTATATTAAAATTCTCAGTAATGTTTCAAGACATATGATGATAGAATTATTTATAGAATGTATTGGTTTCCTCTGGACAATTCTCAAAGTCAGGTATATCTCTCTATTCATTGCTTTACCATCATATACACTAGAGCTTATTCTCTTAAATATCATACATGTTATGAGCACATTTCACTTCTATTTACTCTCTGATGAATATTGCTAATAATGATGATGTCATGTTGCCATTAACTATTTTCTTTGTACCAGGCTTTGTGTCATGTACTTTACATGATTTATCTCTAATCCTCATGGCAACATAACAAGGTATTAGTTGTTGTTGTTATTTCATTTTAAAGAAATCAAATCTGAGACTACAAAAGTTTTATTAGGTCATCTACCCAGTAAACACTCAATCCCTAATCTGTAGTTCTCTTGAGAGTCCAGAATCTTTCCTCCATTCCATGATTTCATTTGCATTTACTTTCTCATCAGTCGGTTATAAAACCAAATCCAAATAGGTATGTCCATACCCAAGTGTGTGAAAAATATAATATACACTTGACAGTCTTTTAGACTCCAGAATAAAACACAAGAATTCTGTTGATCTTGGGCTACAGACTCTTTGTCTTGCTTTTGGCTGGCTGTGCCTACCAGTGAATATCCATGTGTTCCCTCAGGCTTCCTTTATGGAGCTGGGGCTGTTGATTTACTTTCAAATAGCTTCCCGTTCTCAGGAACTTGTGTGTTACACCCGGTTTTGAATAACTTTAAAAGGTGAAATGGTGCAAGTATCATTTTCAATTTATGTTTTTCCAGCCTTCAGTACCCTCTTCTAAAGCAGCAGCTCTCACATTTTAATGTGCTTAATAAAGTGTGCCCTGGGACTTGTTATAATTGCCGTATCCCAGACCTTTCTCCAAGATTCTGGCTCTATAGGTCTGGAATGGGACTGGGGATTTCCAAATAATTCTTTTTTTTCCAAATGATTCTGATGCAGGTGGTGTTCAGATGACACTTTGAGGAAAATGACTGGATTTTATCCTTCTCCATGGTAAACTGAATATGATTATAATCATATTTAAATAATAAGAGTGGCGAGAAGATGAGCTCCAGGTTTGGATTAACAGATGGTTATGTTCTACTTCTGCAGCTTTCTAGCTCTGACCTATGACAAATCTCTTAAACTCACTGAGCCCCAGTTTTGTGAGGATTTAATAAGATAAAACGTTAAAGCCCTTAACCCAGTGCCTACTACTCAACAAAGCCCTCAGAAAACATTTGCACCCTGTCATTCACTCCATCCTTTTAAAGCTCAGATCTTCGCACTCCAAATCTTGTTTTCTTTCTCCTCCACAATATGACTAAGAGCAAAATACTGTCTGCTAGAAATGCTACAGCTCTAAAATGCTGTCTGTCTTCTTAAACTCCTATGCATTGAAGCAAAGCTACTACTCATTTCCTCGATGATTTATCTTCTACTCGTCACTAGTTGAATTTTCCACTGGCACCAGTTCCTTTTGACATTTTGAGCCTTCTGTGGGCAATAATGACATTTATTTGGAAAAAAAATCATGATAGAAATTCAAAACTTAAAAAAACAATGTATAAGGTACTATGTTCCAAGCAGTAGGAATTCACCTGAGCTTTGTCATAGAGTCTTACTGCTTTTCTGGTTCCTTGTGAATATGGCTGGCAGATAGCTTCAGTCATCATGGTCTGACCAGCTTTCACTCTGTCTTCAAATAGATGTAAGTTACCTTCTATTACTGGACACACTTCATGAGACATAAGTGCCTTGGAAGAGGCTAAAAGAGTACATTCTCTACACTGTGTAACAGCTGTGCTATGGAAGAGGACAGCAAAGAAATGTAAAAGGTTGGGTAGTTTATACTTTAATCTTCGTGTATATAGATCTTTGATATAGGTTCAGGTTCAGGTTGGTGAAATACAAAAGAATATTCTCTCATTTATTAAATTGTCACAGTCTCTGGACTTTTCATCTTAAAGAGGCTCTTAATTTAAAATGATTTTCTAATGGAAAGCAAATGATAGTAAATTTTAAGAAAGAATAGAATGGTATAGTCATTAAAACATTATTGAAGGAATATGAAATACTTGTTTGAAATGACTACTGGCATAGCCAGAAAGGTTTTTTAACCTTTCAGTTAATTTATAGCTGTAATTCTTGTTTCCAAATTTAGATTTCACCAGGATCAACAGAAAAATATAAGAAAATTACCCTCAGTGTAGGTTTGATATATATTTAGGATTCGTTTTGCCATCTTTCGCTTATAGTTCTCCTATAGAAAAAAAATAAATATTTGGAAACAAAAATGAGATCAAATTATCTTTACTAGTATTTTATTTTGTAACATTTCTTTCAGACAATAACCTACTCTCTGATTTCATCCAGAACTAAGTCTGAAACCTGGTTCTGCTGCTTCTAAGCTGTGTGCCATTGGCAATGCTACTCAGTTTCTCTGACCCTCCATTTTCTTATGTGTAATACAAAAATAACATTAATTTGCTCATAGAGTTATTGTGAGGATTAAATTAAGTAAGCATCTATGACCAATGCTGGAACATAGTGGGCACTCAACAAATAAGAATTTTTAACATACTATGGATAGTTAAAAATAAATTAAATAACAATAAGGACCAATTACAACTACAAAAGAAGACAGGCAGAGCATTTTCACACAATGTCTAGTTGTTCGAGGACTAGAATCATAAAAACTTAGTTGCCACAGGAAACTTAGGAAGTCAAAATGTATGCATTTCTTTAGAACCAAAAGTTTGAGCTTTTGCTGTTTTAAGGTTGAGGTCATCACATTAATCTTTGGTTTTAATGAATTTATTAGTGTTTGTTACTACAACCACTGTGTCTGAAACTCTCCCCTATGAGTTTACCTACAGAAGAATGCAGCATACCTACCACTTCATTAACGTGGAGGTCTTGAGATATGGAATATAGCCTACTGTACCATGATACCTAGAATTTGAAAGCACATTTCTGTAAGAAGTATTATAACTATAATAAATTAAAGATACAATTTTCAAAATTTTAATTGTGTACAGGCAAAATTACTGAAGCTGCAAAATATGGAACAGCTTGAAGTTTAATTGCAACTGGAAAACTATGCTTTGGAAACTGTATGTGGATGGGAATATTTATGAGTTAGCACCAAGAGCTGGCACAGTACATATGCTATGGAATAATTTTAACTGTAACCTTGTTTTACATTGCATACCTTTATGGGAGAGTTGAACAAGTCTATACATTTACTCTACTTGCTGAAGTTTCTGTTTTTGTTTCAATTCCAGATATGCTTGAGAAGCTTTTAGTAAACCTTTTACAGGAGAGTGATCAAATGAAAGAAACTGGGGACATTGTCCATATAAAAATGACATGATATTTCACACGCTGTATTGTTTCATATATCATCAATTTTGCACCAGATTTTGGCAAAGGAAAAGATCCTGCCTCAAGAATTTTTATTTTTTGGACCACAAGCAAAAATCCAAAAGTAAACAAAGACCAAACCAAAGAAGAAGGCATAAAACAATAAAAATCAGAACCATGACTTGCATGTAAATTGGAAAAAGAAACCATATAATAAGTTTTCTGCTCATTCTGATTATAATCAAAGTTTGTCAAAACAGAGTGGTCTTTCTCACAAAAAATTCAAAATCCCTAACTTTACTCTTAAATATGAAAATAGCTACACTTTGGAAATATTATTAATCCTACATGTTCACCTCTGAATGCATACCTCAAAAATACTTAATTTTAGGAATATATCTTATAGAAATATCATGGGTCTACCAAAGATGTTTACTCAATATTATTAAAATAGAAAAAAATATTTAAAATCTATATTTGTCCAAAGTAAGGAACTGATGAATGACATACATTCACAGTTCATTATTCTGCAGCCATTGAAGACTTATATCGTAGGAAAATATAATGACGTGGGGAAATTGGCATTTGACCTTAAGTGAAAAAAAACATAATAAGCTGATCCTATTCTTGTTTAAAAAATGGTACTTATGCACCAGAAAAATGGTTTTTAGTTCTATTCACCAGTGTTCTTCTCAATGTGATATAAACTTACAGTAGTTTATTTGCATTGAAATTAAATGTATTTTCTAAGATTTCTAGCAATGTATATACTATCTATATGATAATAAAGTAAATAATAATTAAAAATAAAACCTATATAAATAGTGGCAACTATCTTTTTAAAGATAAGTAGACTACTTCTCTATTGACATTTCTGCTTCCAAACTCTGTCAGAATGTTCAGGTTTGTCTAACTGAGACAAATCACCAGAAGAGCCAAGTTATAAATCAAGGAGGAAACCTGAACAAAGGCCAAAAGCAAGTTAAGAACTAGAGAACCAGAGCAAGGTTGGAATCCAGGGAACCTGAGAATGTTACACAGGTCATCCCAGTGATCAAAGGGCCAGAAGCTGAAACCCAAGAGATAGAAGGCAATTGTTTCCTGCCCAGTTCCATCTTCCACATTAAAAGGTTTCTTTCTCCCTCAGATTTTAACAGAATTCTAGGCAAGCCCTAATTTTCCTGAAATTATATTAGGAAAGGCAACTTTAAAATAAATACATGAATTATGGTCTTCTACAGATATATGCTCAGAAGTGGGATTGCAGGATCATATGGTAGCTCTATTCTTAGTTTTTTAAGGAACCTCCATACTGTTCTCCATAGTGGCTGTACCAGTTTACACTCCCAACAGTGCAGGAGGGTTCCCTTTTCTCCACACCCTCTCCAGCATTTAGTTTTTTGATGATGGCCATTCTGACTGGTGTGAGGTGATACCCCATTGTAGTTTTGATATTCATTTCTCTAATAATTAGTGATGTTAAGCATTTTTTCATGTGCCTCTTGGCCATCTGTTATGTCTTCTTTGGAGAAGTGTCTATTTAGATCTCCTGCCCATTTTTTGATTGGTTTGTTTGTTTTTTTGATATTGAGATGCATGAGCTGTTTGTATATTTTGGAGATTAGTCCTTTGTCAGTTGCTTCATTTGCAAATATTTTCTCCCATTTTGAGGGTTGTCTTTTCGACTTCTTTATAGTTTCCTTTGCTGTGCAAAAGCTTTTAAGTTTCATTATGTCCCATTTGTTTATTTTTGTTTTTACTTTCATTACTCTAGGAGTTTTATAGTACCCAGACTTACATTTAGATCTTTAATCCATTTTGAGTTTATTTTTGTGTATGGTGTTAGGAAGTGTTCTAATTTCATTCTTTTACATGTAGCTGTCCAGTTTTCCTAGCACCACTTATTGAAGAGACTGGCTTTTCTCCATCATAGATTCTTGCCTACTTTGTCATGGATTAAGTGACCAGAGGTGCATGGGTTTTTCTCTGGACTTTTTATCCTGTTTCATTGATCTATGTTTCTGTTTTTGGGCCAGTACCATACTGTTTTGATGACTACAGCTTTGTAGTATAGTCTGAAGTCAGGGAGCCTGATTCCTCCAGCTCCATTTTTCTTTCTCAAGATTGCTTTGGCTATTCAGGGTCTTTTGTGTTTCCATACAAATTGTAATTTTTTTTTGTTCCAATTCTGTTAAACATGCTACTGGCAATTTGGTAGGGATTGCATTGAATCTGTAGATTGCTTTAGGTAGTACAGTCATTTTGACAATACTGATTCTTCCAATCCACAATAATGCTTTCCACCTTTTTGTGTCACCTCTGATTTCTTTCATCAATATCTTATAAGACACATGCACCCCAATGTTCATTGCAGCACTATTTACAATATCCAGGACATGGCAGCAACCTAAATGTCCATCGACAGAGGAATGGATAAAGATGATGTGGTACACATATACAATGGAATATTACTCAGCCATAAAAAAGAACAAAATAATGCCATTTGCAGCAACATGGATGGAGACGTAGAGATTATCATACTAAGTGAAGTAAGTCAGACAGAGAAAGACAAATATCACATGATATCACTTATATACGGAATCTAAAAAAATGGTACAAATGAACTTATTTACAAAAGAGAAATAGAATCACAGATGTGGAAATCAAACTTATGGTTACTGGGGGGGAAAGGGGAGGGATAAATTGGGGGATTTGGTTTGACATATACATACTACTATATATAAAATAGATAACTAATAAGGACCTATGATTATAGCACAGGGAACTCTATCAATACTCTGTAATGGGCTATATGGGAAAAGAATCTAAAAAAGAGTGGATATATGTATATGTATAACTGATTCACCTTGCTGTACAACAGAAACTAACACAACATTGTAAATCAACTATACTCCAATAAAAAAAATTTTAATAAATAAAATAAAATAAATACACGAAATTCTAGAGGAAACCAATGGCCTAAATTTAAATTCTAAACTCCAAAGCAAAAATTCAGTCTCTAATTCCAGAGTGGTTTTGGTGTGCATATTATGAAGAGAATATGAAGTTGTACACTGCTTGGGAATGCACCTGCTAATGTGCCCCCAAATTATAAAGACTCTTCCAATATTACTAATAGCTATGGGAGATGATTACTTAATTTAAAATTTTTATCTCCAGATTAAAATAATCTCAATTCAATTAAATTTTCTTCATAGGGTGACAAGTGGTTTGGTTTCTTTAATTCATCCCTGAATTTCTCCAATTTTTCTGAAAATAAGATGTCCAAAATTGAAGCTAGCACTAGTGCATTGAATATCACAAAGATTCCATTCCCAGCACTTTTATGATAATTAATCTCAGATTATGAATAGGCAACAACTTTTAGAACAACCTGTGTGTAGTTACAAAGATAAAACAGAACGTGTAAATCAGATGATAATTTCAACTAGTGATTGTTATTTATTAAGTTGGTAATATTAATAATATAGTTTTATTCCATTACATCTGTGATAAAAGTATGACCCAAAGGCTGGCTCTTCAAGCAGAAGTTTTCCAGCTGGCTTCCCAGATATTCCCAGCTTTCCATAGAGTCCCATTATCCCTCACTGGCAATGCCCAAGGGTCAGAGCTTCTTCTTCAAGCATTTGACCCCTCGTCCTAAGGGTCTTTCCTTATACTTCTTATGAGACCTCCTTCACAGCTCATTTCAGTAGAGCTATCCAAAACAGCTACTTAAAGTGCAGAGGCCACTTTTCTCTCTTTGTGGAGATCTCAGGGTACAATATATTTCACCTAGTACAGGCTGGCTACTCAATTTATCTTAGTATAGGTTAACATATAAATCCAGGATTTACAGCCATATCCAATTATACTCTAGGTGCACTCTGTGATATTTGAGCATCTGTGCTTAATCACACACCTACTGAGCCAACCTGACTAATTTCATACAGTCCACTAGGTGGCAGAGGTGTTTACAAGGAAGTAAAGATGAACAATGTCCAAGTCTCCTTAAATAGTTCAGCAAGCAGGAAATGAAAGAGAACCTAATTAGAGAAATATATGGTATTTGTAAGTTACATAATACATATGTATTAAACTGTAAAACCACACACACACACACAAATTTGAATTTTAAACAAGATACAAAAGTCCACCACAGATAGCAACAGCTACCTGGCTCAGCTAACACTGCTTGTGTTTAATAATTATTTAAATAAAATGGGCCTCTTTTTTTTAATTCTTAAAAAAAGATGACATTAAGAGGTAAATGGCCACTGTGTAAGGTCCCAGTTTAGCACTGATTCTGACTACAGTATTGCTCAAAATGTTAAATATGGGAATGCTATAAAGATTATTAGCCAGGAAGAGGCTGAAGAGGCAGATAAAAGAAAAAATATTCAAGGCTTCATTGATATTGGCCTAAGGCACCATGGAAACTTTTCTTAATTTTTCTTTTTCATTATATAATCTGTTTATGAAATTCCTAATTCTGCATGACCTGCCATTATGGAGCAACAATAGAAAATATATCCAGATTAGGTTGTGGCTTCGCTTACAGAGGTAAAGATGAAAACCCCATTTAAAAAGAACGATGAAATAAGAAGAGTGAGGAGAAACAGAGTTACATACAGTGGCTACTCAGAGGACACAGGAGGGCACAGAATAGGAACTTTAGGTTTCAACATTCAGAAGAAGATTCGGGGTGGCCAAGGAGAAGGAAATAATCACAGAGATATGGGCAAGATTGAACCCTGAAGACCTGCATCCAGACAGATATGAGGAATCAACTCTTTTCTTAGCACACAAAGTAGGACTTAACAAGGTTTCTTGCAACACGAGTTGAGAGTACCAATAATATGTGTGTATCATACTTTGATTTTAGGAATGAATCAATATTCAAAGTGATTCTTTTTTTAATGTATTCTATAAATGGGAAAACACTCAGAACCATATTACTAAAAATATAACATGGAAGATATCATAACAACCAAAATATCACATTATTAAATTACAATATTACATAAATTGTGTAAAATCACAATATTATTAAAGCTCAAAATATTGTCATTGGAAATTAGAAAGCAGCTTGGATTCTGGAGCTCTCAATCAGAAAAAACACTGGGTCCTTTAAATTGCAGTTTAGAATAAACAAATGCAGGGAATGACCAAGGATGACTATATAACATCTAATTATAAACTCACTATAATTAAGAGACCTTGTAAGCCTTATAAAGAATCCTACGGCTTGAAGCCATAGATTACAGGGTAAACTCAAGTAGAGATTAGTTTACTTTGTAGAAGTTATTTCAGTCCTCTGCATGTCATTTTAGCCAATTTGTCTAACACTGATTACTAACCCCCACTTTACCTGGTTTAATTTATACAAGCTAACAACACAACAGTCCTATTTTCCGACCTACAGTCTGGTGGGGATGATTTTCCTAATTTTTGAAAGTCCTGCAAAGGCATAACAATTAAATATATTCATCAAAGCATGTAAGAAATTATTTTTATTGAAAAGCATAAAATCACATGCAATAAAGGCTAGGAAAAACTGAGATAGTTAATCACAGTTAATCTTATCTTTGAATTCAAATAATTGATGTATAACCAACTAAAAGTGTTTGATAGCATTACATGCAAAATTCTAATTTAATGCAATACTTTTATATTTTATTAGAAAAAAAATCAAGATTTTTGAGTACTCAGAAGAGTATAGCATGTTTAAGGTGTTCTACTTATTTATTCCTTTAAATTATTATTGTGGGGGCCTCCCTGGTGGCGCAGTGGTTGAGAGTCCGCCTGCCGATGCAGGGGATACGGGTTCGTGCCCCGGTCTGGGAGGATCCCATATGCCGCGGAGCGGCTGGGCCCGTGAGCCATGGCCGCTGGGCCTGCGCATCCGGAGCCTGTGCTCCGCAACGGGAGAGGCCACAACAGTGAGAGGCCCGCATACCGCAAAAAGAAAAAAAAAAAAAATAAATTATTATTGTGTATGAATGAATTTGATTAGCAATTCACATAATTGCTTTCTTACTAGAAGGAAGAAACTAGAAATAAATAAAACCCCTACCTTCCTCCCAGTGAAGAGTTGAAGAGGCAGCTCTCCAGGGGTACTTGTTTTCAGTCTGACAGGAAGGAAGCATTCAGAGAATCCAATTCCTGTAGCTACTACTATCAGTCTCCACAGCCATAATGGAAGTCTCTCGCCCTTCCTTGCTTTCAGATGTCCTAAAAAGTCATAGATATGCTTTCTCATTGTTTTAAAAATGCAAAAATAAAATACATGGATTAATAAAATACACATGGTGACCAGAAATATATATTCGCTTTTGCTTAAGTCTTAATTTGAAGGCATGTTTTCTCTCTTGTTCTGAAATAATTTCAAACTTACAGAAATGTTGCAATAATTATACAAAGGACTCTTATACCCTTCACTCAGATTCATCAATTGTTCATTTTTGGCCATATTTGCATACTCTCTCTCTCTCTCACTATTTATTTGTATGTGCATGTAAACGTAAAACAATTTCCAGAACCAACTGAGAGAAAACCTTAGACACTGTACTTCATTACCCCTTTAATACTTCAGTGTGTCTCTCTTGAGAAAAGGACATTCTCTTACAAAGCTCTAGTACCATGAACAATTTTAGAAAATTAACATTGATGCTGTTATCTAATCCACAGCCCATATTCAGATTTCACCAATTATTTAGCCACATCAACTCAACAAGCAGACTTTACAAATAAATTGGACATTCTATCTTCTTTAAAATACAATGGACCGGGCCGGGGGAAGATGGCGGAAGAATAAGACTCAGAGATCACCTTCCTCCCCACAGATTCACCAGAAATATATATACACATGGAACAACTCCTACAGAACACCTACTGAACTCTGGAAGAAGACCTCAGACCTCCCAAAAGGCAAGAAACTCCCCACGTACCTGGGTAGGGCAAAAGAAAAAACAATAAACAGAGACAAAAAATAGGGACGGGACCTGCACCAGGGGGAGGGAGCTGTGAAGGAGGAAAGGTTTCCACACTCTAGAAGCCCCTTCGTGGGCAGAGACTGTAGGTGGCGGAGGGGGGAAGCTTCGGAGCCGCGGAGGAAAGCACAGCAAGAGGGGTGCGGAGGGCAAAGCAGAGAGATTCCCGCACAGAGGATCGGTGCTGACTAGCACTCACCAACCCGAGAGGCTTGTCTGCTCACCCGCTGGGGCGGGCGGGGCTGGGAGCTGAGGCTCGGGCTTCGTCGGAGCGCAGGGAGAGGACTGGCGGCGTGAACACTGCCTGAAGGGGTTAGTGCACCACGGCTAGCCGAGAGGGAGTCCGAAGAAAAGTCTGGACCTGCCGAAGAGGCAAGAGACAGACTATTTCTTCCATCTTTGTTTCCTGGTGCGCGAGGAGAGGGGTTTAAGAGCGCTGCTTAAAGGAGCTCCAGAGACCGGCGCGAGCCGCGGCAAACAGCGCGGACCGCAGAGACGGGCATGAGACGCTAAGGCTGCTACTGCAGCCACTAAGAAGCCTGTGTGCGAGCAAGGTCACTATCCACACCTCCCTTCCAGGTAGCCTGTGCAGCCCGCTACTGCCAGGATCCCGGGATCCAGGGACAACTTCCCTGGGAGAACGCACTGCGCGCCTCAGAATGGTGCAACGTCATGCTGGCCTCTGCCGCCGCAGGCTCGCCCTGCATCGTGCCCCTCCATCCCCCGGGCCTCAGTGAGCCAGAGCCCCCGAATCAGCGGCTCTGCTAACCCCATGCTATCTGAGCGAAGAACAGACGCCCTCTGGTGACCTACACACAGAGGCAGGGCCAAATCCAAAGCTGAGCCCCAGGAGCTGTGCGAACAAAGAAGAGAAAGGGAAATCTCTCCCAGCAGCCTCAAGAGCAGCGGATTAAATCTCCACAATCAACTTGATGTACCCTGCATCTGTGGAATACCTGAATAGACAACAAATAATCCCAAATTGAGGAGGTGGACTTTGAGAGCAAGATTTATTATTTATTCCCCTTTTCCTCCTTTTCTGAATGTGTATGTGTATGCTTCTGGGTGAGATTTTGTCTGTATAGCTGTGCTTTCACCATTTGTCCTAGGGTTCTATCCATTCGTTTTTCTTGGTTTTTTTTTTTTACGTAAAAAAACTTTTTTTCTTAATAATTATTTTTTATTTTAATAACTTGATTTTATTTTATCTTACTTTATTTTATTTTATTTTATCCTCTTTCTTTCTTCTTTCTACTTTTTCTCCCTTTTATTCTGAGCCATGTGGATGAAAGGCTTTTGGTGCTGCAGCCAGGAGTCAGTGCTGTGCCTCTGAGGTGGGAGAGCCAACTTCAGGACATTGGTCTACAAGAGACCTCCCAGCTCCACGTAATATCAAATGGCAAAAATCTCCCAAAGATCTCCATCTCAACACCAACACCCAGCTTCACTCAACGACCAGCAAGCTACAGGGCTGGACACCCTACTCCAAACAACTAGCAAGACAGGAACACAACCCCACCCATTAGCAGAGACCTTGCCTAAAGTCATAATAAGTCCACAGACACCCCCAAACACACCACCAGACATGGACCTGCCTACCAGGAAGACAAGATCCAGCCTCACCCACCAGAACACAGGCATTAGTCCCCTCCACCAGGAAGCCTACACAACCCACTGAACCAACTTTAGCCACTGGGGACAGACACCAAAAACAACGGGACCTACAAACCTGCAGCGTGCAAAAAGGAGACCCCAAACACAGTAAGATAAGCAAAATGAGAAGACAGAGAAACACACAGCAGATGAAGGAGCAAGATAAAAACCCACCAGACCTAACAAATGAAGAGGAAATAGGCAGTCTATTTGAAAAAGAATTCACAATGATAGTAAAGATGATCCAAAATCTTGGAAATAGAATAGAGAAAATGCAAGAAACATTCAACAAGGACCTAGAAGAACTAAAGATGAAACAAGCAACGATGAACAACACAATAAATGAAATTAAAAATACTTTAGAAGTGATCAATAGCAGAATAACTGAGGCAGAAGAGCGGATAAGTGACCTGGAAGATAAAATAGTGGAAATAACTACTGCAGAGCAGGATAAAGAAAAAAGAATGAAAAGAACTGAGGACAGTCTCAGAGACCTCTGGGACAACATTAAACGCACCAACATTCGAAATATAGGGGTTCCAGAAGAAGAAGAGACAAAGAAAGGGACTGAGAAAATATTTGAAGAGATTATAGTTGAAAACTTCCCTAATATGGGAAAGGAAATAGTTAATCAAGTCCAGGAAGCACAGAGAGTCCCATACAGGATAAACCCAAGGAGAAACATGCCAAGACACATATTAATCAAATTGTCAAAAATTAAATACAAAGAAAACATATTAAAAGCAGCAAGGGAAAAACAACAAATAACACACAAGGGAATCCCCATAAGGTTAACAGCTGATTATTCAGCAGAAACTCTGCAGGCCAGAAGGGACTGGCAGGACATATTTACAGTGATGAAGAAGAAAAACCTACAACCAAGATTACTCTACCCAGCAAGGATCTCATTCAGATATGATGGAGAAATTAAAACCTTTACAGACAAGCAAAAGCTGAGAGAGTTCAGCACCACCAAACCAGCTTTACAGAAAATGCTAAAGGATCTTCTCTAGGCAAGAAACACAAGAGAAGGAAAAGACCTGCAATAACAAACCCAAAACAATTAAGAAAATGGGAATAGGAACATACATATCGATAACTACCTTAAATGTAAATGGATTAAATGCTCCCACCAAAAGACATAGACTGGCTGAATGGATACAAAAACAAGAGCTGTATATATGCTGTCTACAAGAGACACACTTCACACCTAGAGACACATACAGACTGAAAGTGAGGGGATGGAAAAAGATATTCCATGCAAATGGAAACCAAAAGAAAATTGAAGTAGAAATTCTCATATCAGACAAAATAGACTTTAAAATAAAGACTATTACAAGAGACAAAGAAGGACATTACATAATGATCAACAGATCGATCCAAGAAGAAGATATAACAATTGTAAATATTTATGCACCCAACATAGGAGCACCTCAATACATAAGGCAAATACTAAGAGCCATAAAAGGGGAAATCGACAGTAACACATGCACAGTAGGGGACTTTAACACCCCACTTTCACCAATGGACAGATCATTCAAAATGAAAATAAATAAGGAAACACAAGCTTTAAATGATACATTAAACAAGATGGACTTAATTGATATTTATAGGACATTCCATGCAAAAACATCAGAATACACATTTTTCTCAAGTGCTCATGGAACATTCTCCAGGATAGATCATATCTTGGGTCACAAATCAAGCCTTGGTAAATTTAACAAAACTGAAATAGTATCAAGTATCCTTTTGGACCACAACGCTATGAGGCTACCTAACAATTACAAGAAAAAATCTGTAAAAAATACAAACACATGGAGGCTAAACAATACACTACTTAACAACGAAGTGATCACTGAAGAAATCAAAGAGGAAATCAAAGAATACCTAGAAACAAATGACAATGGAGACACGACGACCCAAAACCTAGGAGATGCAGCAAAAGCAGTTCTAAGAGGGAAGTTTATAGCAATACAATCCTACCTTAAGAAACAGGAAACATCTCGAATAAACAACCTAAACTTGCACCTAAAGCAATGAGAGAAAGAAGAACAAAAAAACCCCAAAGTTAGCAGAAGGAAAGAAATCATAAAGATCAGATCAGAAATAAATGAAAAAGAAATGAAGGAAATGATAGCAAAGATCAATAAAACTAAAAGCTGGTTCTTTGAGAAGATAAACAAAATTGATAAGCCATTAGCCAGACTCATCAAGAAAAAAAGGGAGAAGACTCAAATCAATAGAATTAGAAATGAAAAAGGAGAAGTAACAACGACACTGCAGAAATAAAAAAGATCATGACAGATTACTACAAGCAACTCTATGCCAATAAAATGGACAACCTGGGAGAAATGGACAAATTCTTAGAAATGCACAACCTGCCAAGACTGAATCAGAAAGAAATAGAAAATATGAACAGACGAATCACAAGCATTGAAATTGAAACTGTGATTAAAAATCTTCCAACAGAGGCTTCCCTGGTGGCGCAGTGGTTGAGAGTCCGCCTGCTGAAGCAGGGGACACGAGTTCGAACACTGGTCCGGGAAGATCCCACATGCTGCGGAGCGGCTAGGCCTGTGAGCCATGGCCGCTGAGCCTGTGCGTCCGGAGACTGTACTCCACAATGGGAGAGGCCACAACAGTGAAAGGCCCATGTACTGCAAAAAAAAAAATCTTCCAACAAACAAAAGCCCAGGACCAGCTGGCTTCACAGGCGAATTCTATCAAACATTTAGAGAAGAGCTAACACCTATCCTTCTCAAACTCTTCCAAACTATAGCAGAGGGAGGGATGCTCCCAAACTCACGCTACGAGGCCACCATCACCCTGATACCACAACCAGACAAGGATGTCACAAAGAAAGAAAACTACAGGCCAATATCACTGATGAACATAGATGCAAAAATCCTCAACAAAATAATAGCAAACAGAATCCAACAGCACATTAAGAGGATCATATACCATGATCAAGTGGAGTTTATTCCAGGAATGCAAGGATTCTTCAATATATGCAAATCAAACAATGTGATACACCATATTAACAAATTGAAGGAGAAAAACCAGATGGTCATCTCAATAGATGCAGAGAAAGCTTTCGACAAAATTCAACACCCATTTATGATAAAAACCCTGCAGAAAGTTCCCTGCATAGAGGGAACTTTCCTCAACATAATAAAGGCCATATATGACAAACCCACAGCCAACATTGTCCTCAATGGTGAAAAACTGAAAGCATTTCTACTAAGATCGGGAATAAGATAAGGTTGCCCACTCTCACCACTCTTATTCAACATAGTTTTGAAAGTCTTAGCCACAGCAATCAGAGAAGAAAAGGAAATAAAAGGAATCCAAATCGGAAAAGAAGAAGTAAAGCTGTCACTGTTTGCAGATGACATGATACTATACATAGAGAAACCTAAAGATGCTACCAGAAAACTACTAGAGCTAATCAATGAATTTGGTAAAGTAGCAGGATACAAAATTAATGCACAGAAATCTCTGGCATTCCTATACACTAATGATGAAAAATCTGAAAGTGAAATCAAGAAGACACTCCCATTTACCATTCCAACAAAAATAATAGAATATCTAGGCATAAACCTACCTAAGGAGACAAAAGAGCTATATGCAGAAAATTATAAGACACTGATGAAAGAAATTAAAGATGATACAAATAGATGGAGAGATGTACCATGTTCTTGGATTGGAAGAATCAACATTGTGAAAATGACTCTACTACCCAAAGCAATCTACAGATACAATGCAATCCCTATCGAACTACCACTGGCATTTTTCACAGAACTAGAACAAAAAATTTCACAATTTGTATGGAAACACAAAAGACCCCGAATAGCCAAAGCAATCTTGAGAACGAAAAATGGAGCTGGAGGAATCAGGCTCCCTGACTTCAGACTACACTACAAAGCTACAATAATCAAGACAATATGGTACTGGCACACAAACAGAAAGATAGATCAATGGAACAGCATAGAAAGCCCAGAGATAAACCCACACACATATGGTCACCTTATCTTTGATAAAGGAGGCAGGAATGTACAGTGGAGAAAGGACAGCCTCTTCAATAAGTGGTGCTGGGAAAACCGGACAGGTACATGTAAAAGTATGAGATTAGAACACTCCCTAACACCATACACAAAAATAAGCTCAAAATGGATTAAAGACCTAAATGTAAGGCCAGAAACTATCAAACTCTTAGGGGAAAACATAGGCAGAACACTTTATGACATAAATCACAGCAAGATCCTTTTGGACCCACCTCCTAGAGAAATGGAAATAAAAACAAAGATAAACAAATGGGACCTAATGAAACTTCAAAGCTTTTGCACAGCAAACAAAACCATAAACAAGACCAAAAGACAAACCTCAGAATGCGAGAAAATATTTGCAAATGAAGCAACTGACAAAGGATTAATCTCCAAAATTTACAAGCAGCTCAATAACAAAGAAACAAACAACCCAATCCAAACATGGGCTGAAGACCTAAATGGACATTTCTCCAAATAAGATATACAGAGTGCCAACAAACACATGAAAGAATGCTCAACATCATTAATCATTAGAGAAATGCAAATCAAAACTACAGTGAGATATCATCTCACACTGGTCAGAATGGCCATCATCAAAAAATCTAGAAACAGTAAATGCTGGAGAGGGTGTGGAGAAAAGGGAACACTCTTGCACTGCTGGTGGGAATGTGAATTGGTACAGCCACTATGGAGAACAGTATGGAGGTTCCTTAAAAAACTACAAATTGAACTACCATACGACCCAGCAATCCCACTACTCGGCATATACCCTGAGGAAACCATAATTCAAAAAGAGTCAGGTACCAAAATGTTCATTGCAGCTCTATTTACAATAGCCAGGAGATGGAAACAACCTAAGTGTCCATCACCGAATGAATGGATATAGAAGATGTGGCACATATATACAATGGAATATTACTCAGCCATAAAAAGAAATGAAATTGAGTTATTTGTAGTGAGGTGGATGGACCTAGAGTCTGTCATACAGAGTGAAGTAAGTCAGAAAGAGAAAGACAAATAGCGTATGCTAACACATATATATGGAATCTAAGAAAAAAAAAAAAGGTCATGAAGAACCTAGGGGTAAGACAGGAATAAAGACACAGACCTACTAGAGAATGGACTTGAGGATATGGGGAGGGGGAAGGGTAAGCTGTTGCAAAGTGAGAGAGTGGCATGGACTTATATACACTACCAAACCTAAAATAGACAGCTAGTGGGAAGCAGCCGCATAGCACAGGGAGATCAACTCAGTGCTTTGTGACCACCTAGAGGGGTGGGATAGGGAGGCTGGGAGGAAGGGAGACGTAAGAGGGAAGAGATATGGGAACATATGTATATGTATAACTGATTCACTGTTATAAAGCAGAAACTTACACACCATTGTAAAGCAATTATACTCCAATAAAGATTAAAAAAAAAATACAGTGGTCCACCAGAAGTTATAAAGAGCCACTTTAGTTCCCCGAAGGCACTGGGTACCAACATAGATTTATAACTATGAACAAACATAATAGAATGTCTTCTGTCTACACAGAAAAGAAAATTCTTTAACTATGGTAACACAGTCTAGCTACCCACTAGAAATGGGTAACTAGGAGAATATACAAATAACAGAATTAATATGTAATGAGCTCTCTTATTATATGAGAATCATGGAAGAAAAGTAGAAAGGTCCTTGTTTTTCTCTTGGAGGCTTAATGAATGAATTCAAACACATTTACAGTCTGTAGAATTCTGATCTCACAGATTCATAAAGTTAATTCGCCTACTGCCATTTTTCAAAGTTTAACAGTGTGAAGATCTTCCAGTAGCATAGCAAAGGCTAAAGAACAAGTATTTTCTCAAAGTTTGAGTACAGTACTTGTGGGAAAAGAAGACTCCCTTCTGCTGAAGCATTCTTAGGGCTTAAAGTAAAACCTACCCTTCATACCATGACAATTTACAATGAAATCACCAATATGGAAGAAATGGGATTAACAATTCAATCAATAAGGGGACAGCTAGGAGCAATCTATTTAAAAAAAAATACAATATTCTTTGAATGGCTGTACAGACTGCTCAGGAAACCTTGCAAGATGTCACAAAAGATAAAAGTACTAATGTTAAAGCTGATTCCAGGATAACTATACAAGATGCAGACATCATGGCCACTTCTCTGAACAGAGACTGGTGAAACAGGAAATTCCAGCAGCTTTCAGTAAAAGACAGTCAATATTTAACTTTGTAAATGCATAAATACCACATTTGATAAACACTCATTAAAGTAGAGCATTCTAGTCAAACAAAAATAATACGAGAATGAAGTCTAACCTAATGTACAATAGTACTGAGAGGGGGCATAGGGCTGTAAGGAGCAAATATGAGTGGAAATCTCAGTTCTCTTACTTCTTCACCTAAATAAAATCTTTCATTTCTATTTAAACTTTCAGAATTTCAGCCACCACAATACCTGATTTCTCCATATCTGCAATGGACTCTCTTAAATGTTCATTAAGAAAAACAACTGAGTCTGTATCTACTGACTGCATCACAACTGTATTGTACAATATGTATGATGTATAGCTTAATATGTTCTATGTACAATGAGTTCTCAAATATTTCAAAGAAAAAAATAAAGAACCTATGCTCAGTGGGTATGTAGCCAAGGAATTTTCACCATAACTGCTACTGTACTTTAGAATTACATATATATAAATATATATATAAACTTTTCTACCAATTCAAAATTTAAAAGATTAATTTTTAAAGGTATATCATGCTTTCCCTTTAAAAAGAGATTATGTATTTCAGTCAATTTTTCTTAGTTTAATAAGAAAAGTCATTCTTATCTATTTCTGACTCAATTTTAACAATTACTTGGGTTTTTTGTTTAGTTTTTTTTTTCATTTAGAGAATGCTTTTAAAAACTACTAGTTGGGAATTATGTAAACAATATTTACTATCATTTCATTTCAATCCCCTCTGTGTGGTTATGTAAGGAAGTTTTCTATTTATTTTGTGCAAATACATTATATATATTTTATTAAAAATATTTTGTTTTTAACAAAATTACATTTAGCTGAATTACAGATAAAGATAAAAACTTAAAAGGGCTTGGCAGATAATTCAATTATAATGTTCATCTTATGGAAATAAGGAATTTTAAATAAAGCAAGACAGAAAAAAAATGTCCAAACCAAATCAAATGTGATACCTCATTTGTGCATCATGTTCACATGAATAATGTGGAAGAAGAAATTTAAACACTGTATATAAATTTTAATGCTTAGTTCATTCTTAGCTTCATTTTTAAGGATAATTAGGTTTTAATTTGAAAAATTCTTCTTTTAAAATGCATTGTCTGCTGATGCTATTACCAACAACTCTGGACTAAAATATTCCTGGAGCCATCCCACCTCCTGACAGCCCATCCTACACCCTCCCTGCCTAAATCATCCAACTAATTCACATCTTTAAATTGTAATATTTAATCCCGAAGTCAAAGTTTTAAAAAGAATGGCCAACTAGGAAAAAAATTCAAAACTCCTTGGAATAGGGAATGTGAAAACATGGTAAGAGCTGCTAGGCACGGATGAAGGGGTTTTTGTTTTTTATCCAGAATAGAAAATCATTAAACACTCCAAGAAGAGTCAGAGACAGCCTTGACTTTCTGTGCTGTTTTTCAAAGCTTTACTACGTCTCCAAGGAAGGGAGCAGTTGCCTTTAACATTTATTTGGTGGCGATTTACTTGGAGCAAAAACTGAGGGCACCTACTGAGCAGAATAAACTAAAAGTGCCACATTCTCTTAGATTCATCTCCCGGATTTCAAATTCCCACTTCGTCCTTCTGCTTTTCAAACTTGTATCAGTAAGAAGCACCTGGGGTAGGAGTTGACTTCACTACAAACTAGAGGGGCTTATGAGCAAACAACCTAAATAAAACAAGATGAGTTCTCTGTTTACCAGGCTTCTTAAACTGCTCTGACCAATTCTTTTCTCCAAAATGTACCTGCAATTTTAAGTAAACTCAAACCAATTATTTCTGTGTGCTTTCTGACTCATAAAATAAATCAAATTCCTAATCTAGATCATCATTCTCTTTGCTGTGCTTTTTTCTGAAGATGAGAATCTTTACATTCTGTTTTCAAAGGTATAAATTTCATAAATGTGGGTAACTTTGTCATGGAACCATTTAGGGAGGAAAAATCCAATGAAGGATGTTCTACTGCACCTGGACTCCAAAACAGACATAGTTTGTATGAATTCCATCAGAGTATTTATCAGCATTATGTGCTAGAATCTGACAACTTGATTTTGAATTCCAACTCTAATGCAGGAAAGATCCCAGAAGAGCAAATCTCTTTACCTCTGTACCTCATTCATACATCTCTTTACCTCATTCATACATAATACTTGGCTCATCATGTGGTAAGGGTGAAATGTAATATAATGTGTATAACTTTCATAGCATATAATAGTATTCAACCATGCTTTTGGCTGCAAGTACCAGAATTCCTGAGTAACAGCATGTTGAACTCATACACCAAGTTGCTGAAGGTGGGCAGTTGCACACATGGGCTCAATGACTCAACACTATGGGGGTCACATCTCAGACTCATAGCCTTTTTCTTATGTTTGTAAACTCATGGTTACAAGATGACTTCCTTAGTTCTGATCATCACGTTAATGTTCTCTAGCCAGCCCCATGCCCAGGTTTCATTAACTGGAAATATGCAATCCCTATCAAATTACCAATGGCACTTTTCACGGAATTAGAACAAAAAATTTTACAATTTGTATGGAAACACCAAAGACCCCCAAATAGCCAAAGCAATCTTGAGAATGAAAAACGCACCTGGAGGAATCAGGCTCCCTGACTTCAGACTATACTACAAAGCTACACTCATCAGAACAGTATGGTACTGGCACAAAAACAGAGATATAGATCAATGGAACAGGATAGAAAGCCCAGAGATAAACCCACACACCTACGGTCACCTAATCTATGACAAAGGAGGCAAGAATATACAATGGAGAAAAGACAGTCTCTTCAATAAGTGGTGCTGGGAAAACTGGACAGCTACACCTAAAAGAATGAAATTAGAACACTCCCTAACACCACACACAAAAATAAACTCAAAATAGATTAAAGACCTAAATGTGAGGCCGGACACTATAAAACTCTTAGAGGAAAACATAGGCAGAATACTCCTTGACATAAATCACAGCAAGATCTTTTTTGATCCACCTCCTAGAGTAATGAAAATAAAAACAAAAATAAACAAATGGCATCTAATTAAACTTAAAGCTTTTGCACAGCAAAGGAAACCATAAACAAAACAAAAAGACAAACCTCAGAATGGGAGAAAATATTTGCAAACAAAGCAACCAACAGGGATTAATCTCTGAAATATACAATCAGCTCATGCAGCTCAATATCAAAAATAACTGGAAATAGATCACATGCTTAACTTCAAGAGAAGTGCCCAAGGGAGAAGGGGTGGAAGTGGGTGTTAGAAAAAATAATTGACAGTATCTACCATATTATTTCCTTTGAAGAATTGTAAAAAGTATGTTAGTAATGCTAATACATCCCCTAAAACAAAACATTTTGTTTTTACTCTACATCGTGTACATTTATTTTTGTCCTGAGCTTATTTACTTTATCAACTCCCATAACTCTCCCTCACTCTGATCTCAACAGCACATGACAGCATGTGTTTTTTCACAAAAGCTGATTAATTTGCCTTCTGTAAACTTGGCACAGTCATCAGAACAACAGAGGGGACCTGTTCCAAGATCACCCTAAGGAAGAAAAAAATCAAATATATCCAATTATTTTATTTAAGCAATTTCCTAAAATTCTATTTTTTAATAACTTAATTATCAAATGAAGCAATTTAAATACAGTGTTTCTCAATGCTTTGTGACGACCTAGAGGGTTGGGATAGGGAGGGTGGGAGGGAGGCTCAAGAGGGAGGGGATATGGCGATTCATATATATAGCTGATTCACTTCATTGTACAGCAGAAACTAACACAATATTGTAAAGCAATTATAGTCCAATAAAGATGTGAAAAACAATAATAAATAAATACAGTGTTTCCTTTAAATAACTACTCCGTAATTAGTTGAGTGAGGTAAGATGTCCTGCCTGAGGCTGTAAAACCTGATTCTATGCCTTGCACATTGCTTCTGCTAGCTCACACATGCTTAATCTTTATTGCCATCTTCTGGAGGATTTGCTTTTATATGCAAATAGGTAATACTGGGCCAATACAGTTCCTCTGGAACTGGGATCTGGAAACACAGGCCCTTTTTGGTGTCTTAAATTAAAATATAGGTCAAATGCCATAACCACAGAGCACCTTAGCCTGGGCCATGGAGGCAGTCACCTCAGAGTGCCACTTGCCCAGAAAAACAAGTGCCCATTTACAAGCAAAAGCTTGTATTTCCACTATTAGAGTTCCATCTTAATAGTATAAAACTGAACCATGGCAAAAAACAGGTACTACTGGAAATGGTGATCTTTTTACTGATATCAATCAACTCCACTTTAGTGTAAATGAGTTTGGAGTGCTTTCCTATTATGACAGATCGTGAATGGGGGCAGGGGTGAAGAATACAATACATGAATAACATGAATATCATATCTCTGAACATCACCTAGCACAGCCCTGCTGCCCAAGAGGTAGACAAAGAAGACATAGTTTGAATCTGGAACTGCTTAGAGGAGGGAAAGACCAAGCTGTGAAAACAAACAGAATGATAATCATCCAAGGGACTATGGCACCACAGTTTGTAAGCAGTTCGCATCTGGGAGTCTGACCTCAATTCATTGATCATCCATAATACAAGCTGAGCAGTCATGGGAAATCCAGTGATGGCAGTGGTCAAACTTCTGGTAGAGAGGCTGACAGGTAAAACTAGAGAAGTCCATCAGCATAGAGTAGCACCTCAGCCACCTAGCCAGGGCTCAAGGGTAAATACCAGTCTCTGAGTCCATGGCTATGAAAAGTAGAACAAATGCTCAGCCCTAGAGTTATTAGGGATTTGAAAGTATATTATGACAGGAAACAGACTTAGGACAGTGCAGTTCAACCTTCTTGCTTCTCGGTTTACAAAAATGGACACAGCCGCTCACAGAATTGGCTCTGGGCACTCAGCACTTCTGTAACACTCCATCTCCACATACCAGATGGGACGATCCAATGGAGAGAAGAGACCAGAGACTGGTTCTCTGAATGGCACACAAGGGCAGAGACAGAGGGAAGAAAGTAAGAGAAACTTGAAGCTCAAACTCAGGTCAGCAAGGGACCTAGGGTTGTGGCTGAGCTCTGAGTACAAGGCAGATGGCTCTCGTTATGCAAGGAGAAGGCCCAATACCTAGAGTGTCCTTTATTTAAAGGACATACTCGTATTGTTCAAGCATTCACTCATGAAAAAATATTTACTGAATCTGCACTACATGAGGAGCATAGTGTTCAGCACTACAGATACACCATGAACAAAATAGGTCTCTTCTGTAAACTATTACTGACATTAAGTAACAAATTCAAATCTTTTCTTACATATTGCAGTAAGTACTATACGGGAAAAGAACAGAAGCCTTGTCCTAAGAAAGCACAATAGGGCCAGGTGGCCAACAACTTTGGGTTAAGAGACCAAAAATTATCTTTCTAAGGAAGGTGTATTCCAAGAACATGCAACAGAAAAACGTAAGAAATTATTTTTTAATATTTTAAATAAATTTAAACTTTAATATTATATATCATATATGTGATAGTATAGATGTATCAATAGTAATATATAATAAGATATACAGATACATTACTCTAGAGGGATTATTGTCCAATGACAAATGGCAAACAACTAAAATCAACTTTCAAAAGACTGGTTTTGCTATGAAATAAAACACACTACTGCTGGATTCTTAATGACCTTTCCTCTCATGTAAGAGAAGAGGTAACCTTTCATAAGAGACCCAGAAGATAAAGAGGGAAGAGAAAATCCCATATACGACTTATATATAGGTGTATCTACTTCTAAAACATCAATATTTAATCTTGGTTACTATTTATGCAATCTGAATATAACAGCTAAAATCTGGGCAAACAGGCAGACTCAAATAGGCACCTATGTTCAAGATCAGAGGCTTCCAAGTTGATAGAAGAATTCTGAGCACTAGTGGATGCACCTAGCTCTGGTAAAAATATCAGAGTAATTTCAAATAGTATTTACAGAATAAAGCAGACAAACTTATTTGGGTATAATGTACAATCAAATTCACAATGCTGTCAATTCCCAAAGGAGGGTAAGAATTCTAAACTCTAAATGACTTAACTGGAGGATAATGGGCCTACAAATTTTGCTTTTATATACAAAAGTTTGTGAGCATATAGAAGGAAATATGAAGGGGTCCTCCTGGGGTGCAGATTATATGGTGTGTTAAATGTGTGAAAATTTCACCAGGTATACACTTATGATTTGTACAAACTTTTCTGTTTGTATATAATAATGTCAATGTCAGTTAAAAGTGGTTTGTTTGGGTTTTTTAGTCTGACAGGGAAAAAAATCAAGTCCAGGAAAATACAGACATCTTTTATGGGACACACTAGAACAAAGTCTTAAAAGGAAAATTTAGAGCCGCTTTTACAAAATTGTGAATCAGTTAGTAAGCCGTCGCCAAGCATGTTACTTATTTTAAATAATGGGAGAATATTCAAGAGGTACACAAAAGCTAATGAAATGAGAGGTCATTGTATTTACCTAAAATAAAATTTCACCTTAACTGCAGATTTTAAAAATCAATGTCATCCTTTAATCTGTGTTCTTATCATAGCTTTATCTTCACATATGGTCTTCATTTACACACACCTGTAAAGTTTTATATTTGCTCTTTTGCAATTTGAATCATTGATGCCTAAGGCATGTGCTCATAAAACTATAAACACTACACTTGCATCTTTCATCTATCAAGTAAAAAATAAAAGGAACAGGATGCTTGGTCTATAAGAACAATGGAGGAAAATCTGAAGTTGTATTTACTCAATAGTTATGAAACAATCTAAGTTAAATTAAAAAGTATTTCTCTTTCTCGAGACTCATTTTGCTATTCTTTTCTCTACTTTTGTATTTTGCAGATATTTTGAGACATGAAACAACTTCTTCCAAATGTTCATCCTAATTCTTTTGGGTATTTCCCATTTACTAATATATTTTTGATACCTTAATCCACTTGAAATTTTGGATTTCTAAATCACAGGTAATTATATAAGGATAAGGTTCTCTTCATTCTATCCTCATGGATTTTTCTTAGATACGTACAATTGATGATGATTACTCCCTCTAAATGTATAATAGCGATGAAGCTCTTGAAAAGAATTAGGGTCAAATTTAGCCCCTAAGTAGTATATCATTACTCTTAAAGAACTTTTCAAACAATAACCTAGGACATAAGTTATACAGATTCACAACAGTCATTTACTTGTGAACAAAAGATAAAGGGAAAGAAAGGAGCAGAGTTTGAGTACAATGGAAAATCACAGTTTTCAATATCTGTGATTTTCTTAATGAATGGAGCCTTAAATTCACTGGAGCAAAAAAAAAATCCCTGAGTATTTGCTCATGCAGCGATTTGTCCCAACAGTTACTTCACATCAGATTATACAATCCTTCATTCACTTTGTGGAACCAATTACTCATGGTCACTCAGTTTCAATTTCTTTCTTATTGGACCCTAACAGAGGCATTCACCAGGCCTATTGTTCTCAAAGGTTAAAATACCCTGTGAGCCATGACATCACTTTAAAAGTATGTCCTGGTCATAGGAACAAACTCAGCAACATGACTCCAGGAAAGGGAGGGGGGAGACCAGAATTTTAATCTGATCTCTGCTACTATCTAGATGAGAAAAACTCAGTTAATTGTTCCGTCTCAAGCCTCTGCCTCACATATAATTTTTTTAAATAAAAGAGCAGTTGTCTAGCGTAGCAGTTCATAAAATGTATTGCAAAGCACTAAGTTGCTTCACAAAAAGTTTGGGCAATACTGAGACCTATATAGCCCTCTTGGAAATTCACAAGGAACATTAACACAGTAAAAGTTCTGAGAATTCCTGAAGTTCTGTTTCATTTTGTTCAACCTATATAGAATATTTTACATTTTTTACAACCTAACATCCCTAAACATCTGTGAAGCCTGCACTGAGAAACTCTGCACTGGTGATTTTCAAATTATGTTCTGTAAAATCCTCTCAGGGTTTGCCAGCAACCACAGTGAGGGGAAGCAAGGTGGTGAAGAGGAAGCAGTCAGCAAGTAGGATATTGGGTCCTCCACCCCACTTCAATCTTTCTACTTTGGGGCCTCAAAATATAATATCACTTTGAGTAAAAGAATCATTACTTTAAAAATTCTTTTGTTTCTAAAATTCTGACTTAGAAATAATTTATTTCTAGTCTGAATTGACAAGTTGAGCTTATTATGGGATTACCCAGAAAGGGTCCACAGTATTTCCAAGACAGGTTCTTGTGGTAGATTGAATTATTATTCATGTCATTCCCTCCTCACCCTTGCCATGCTTTCCTAGAGGCCAAGTTCACTTCTCTGTCCCACTGATTTGGGGCTAGGTCATGTGACCTGCTTTGGTTAATGGGATGTGAGGGTCCAATGTACTTGTGTGGTCTACCCCCTTGACCTCTCTTCCCCATAAGAAGAGAATGCCCCAGAAATTAGAAGAGACATGAAGCCCAGCTGATACCAACAAAGCAACAGCCAACCCACAGCCCTCACGCAACATGAACAAGAAATTAATGTTTCTTATTGTAAGTCTCTGAAATTTGGGGATTATTTGTTGACACAGCAGAAGTTGAAACTGTAAATCAAATCTATGCTGATCTGACTCTAAATCATATGCCTGCAATGTTAGCCTTGAATAGCTTTGGGCTAGAAAATAAAGTTTAAGGTAGGAATTGTTAAATTCACTAATAGTTTTGCAATATATTTGTATAACTTTAAGAAAGTACAATAATGCTATATTTCCTCACTCTATACCCAGTTCCCTTTCCTCACCCTCCAAAGATAAATGCTTTACCCACCATGATTTGTAGGACAATCAATGATTAACAGCATTGCCAATAAAACTCACTGTATATAGTTTTCAATCATGGGAATCAAATGATTTTCCCTTTGTTTATAAAGCCACATACTGCTTTGGGGTTGGGATTTAATAAGAAAAATTCTAATATGCATTACTCATGGCTATAATTGTTTTCAGACAGCTTAATTACATCAAAATTAAAACTCAGCTATGTTTAATCAAGCTGTAAAAACAAGAGCATTCCCAACCAACACACATGAAAAGCAATCCAGAAAGAGTTTTAAAAAAAGCTTATATTCACTTTCATCCTAAAAATTGAAACCACATCTACTAAAAACAGGTACACAGGGAATGAATAAGCTTTCACTTTTCTCAAGTTCTTTAAATTTACAGCAGAGTTATATATGAAAATAATGTCCAATAGTATATGGAATGACCATGAAATTACTCTACTTAATAGAAAATAAGGTTGGAAAAACACTTAAAGAAAAAATTCTACTGGTGAGGTATCAACACATGGTCATGTATAAAGAAACAAAAAATGAAAGGCTTCTGAAAGTAATCTATCCTTATGGAGTTAAACATGTGCACAGAAGGGCCATACAATTAAAAGGAGAATTATATAAGAATGATGAGACAAAACAGCAGCAAGATTTAAAATTCCGAAGCAGTGAATACTAATAATACGTGTGAACTTAGAGTTCATGATTCTTTTGAAAAAGAATGAGAAAAGGATTTGTGATCTACAGGGGGAGAGGAATTTCTCTCTTACTTAAATAATTTAAAATGATACTATTATTTATTCAGCACCAAGAATGTGACAGTAAAGAGTTGAATGCAAGCAGGAGACATCAACCTGGCACAGTAATGATACACTCATTTTACAGATGAACAAATGAAAACTTCCAGGGTTTAAGTAACATGTTCTCACAACTATTAAAAAATGGATTTGCTTAAATATAAATTAAAATGATAAACACTTAAGATTAACTAAGAAAAAAAGAGAATACTCAACTAAAATCAGAAACAAAAGAGAAGACATTATTATAACTAATACCACAGAAATAAAAAAGATCACAAGGGACTATTATGAAAAATTATACCAATAAACTGGACAATCTAGAAGAAAAGGATAATTTCTAGAAACATACAAGGTACCAAGACTGAATTATGAAGAAATAGAAAATATGAACAGACCTATAACTAGTCAGGAGGATGAATCAGTAATCAAAAACCTCTCAACAAGAGAAAAACCCAGGACCAGATGGATTCACTGGTGAATTCTACCAAACATTTGAAGAATTAATACCAATCCTTCTTAAACTCTTCCAAAAAACAGAAGAGGGAACCCTTCTAAACTGATTTTATGATGTCAGCATTACTCCGATACCAAAGCCAGAAAACACACTACAATAAAAGAAAACTTAAAAACCATTATCTCTGATTAATGCTGATGCAAAAATCCTCAACAAAATACTAGCAAACCAAATTCAACAGTGCATTAAAAACGTGGTATTTATTCTTGCAATGCAAAGATGGTTCAGCATACAAAAATCAATCAAATGTAATCACCACATGAACAAAATGAAGGACAAAAAATGACCTCAGTTGATGCAGAAAAACCCTTTGACAAAATTCAACAATTATTTATGATTTTAAAACAAACTAGAAATAGAAGGAAATGATATCAACATAATAAAAGTCATATATGAAAAGCCATATATGAAAATTTCTGCAGATCCATTCATTGCACAACAATATGAACACACTTAACACTACTGAACTGTACACTTAAAAATGGTAAAGATGATGAATTTTATGTCATGTGTTTTTTACAACAACTTTTTAAAAGTGGAGAGAGAACTCATGACCAGTTTTTTTCACAGATGTTTTCTTGCAACATGCACATGGAGGCGGTTGAAAGGAATAAACAGTAAGCAGTCCAGGTGGAAGGAAGGAAGTGGTCAGATAAACAAGTATCAACAGTTATATGTGTTAAATGAGAATAACATGATAGGAAACCAGAATTGTTACATGAGTACCAATATATACAGGAGCCTGTAGTTCAGATGTCATGATGTGTACCTTTATAATAGATTTAAATGACTCAATGCTTTTTCTCTTCAAAGATTTAGTACTTACTTCATTATTATCACTGTATTAGTTTGCTAAGATTGCCATAACAAAATACCACATTCTGGTGTTTTTCCTCACAATTCTGGAGGCTGAAAGCCCAAGATCAAGATGTCAACAGGTTTGGTTTCTCCCAAGGTCTCTTTCCTTGGCCTGCTGATGGCCTCTTCTCAGTGCACATGCATCCCTGATGTTGCTCTCTGTATGTCCTAATCTCTTTTTATAAGGACACCAGATTGGATTAGGGCTCACCATAATAGCCTCACTTAACCATAATTACCTCTTTAAAAACCCTACCTCCAAATACAGTAATATCCTGAGGTAATGGGGGGTTACGACTTCAGCATAGGAATTTAGGCGGAACACAATT